>NC_056731.1:249753280-249985780 GCF_019279795.1 Protopterus annectens
ACCCAGTCTAAGGAAACAGGCAGTACAAGAAATTTCAAGACTGCTAAAAAAACAGGACATCCAACAAGTCCCAGCAGACCAGCAAGGATCCGGAATTTACTCAGTTATTTTTGGTACCAAAAAAGACAGTGGACTGGAGACCCATTTTGGATCTCAGCAGACTGAACAAGTCTGTTCAAAGAATGAAGTTCCAGATGGTCACGCTTCAGTCCATTCTACCCTTTTTGGGTCAGGACAATTGGATGTGCTCCATAGATCTTCAAGATGCGTACTACCACATCAAAATGGACAGGCGTTCGAGAAGGTTTCTCCCGTTCCGGCTGGGAGCCAGTCATTACCAGTTCAGAGCCCTGCCCTTTGGTCTCACCACAGCCCCCAGGGTGTTCACCAAATGCATGGCAGTGGTTACCGTTCACCTGAGATGGCAAGGATTGCAGGTGTTTCCATATCTAGACGACTGGCTCCTTACTGCTACCACCAGACATCAATTGCTGAGAGCCAGGGATTATACCATCCAAACATGCTCCAACCTAGGTATCTCAATAAATTTCGAAAAGTCTGCATTGTCGCCTTGTCAGTCTTTAACCTTTATAGGCGCAAGATTAAATATGAAAGATCTGTCTGCAAGACTTCCAGTAGACAGAGTGGCAGACATTCGCCGACATGTACAGGTGTTATTAGGATGCAGAAAGATTCAGGCCAGATTCATCCTAAAAACCTTAGGTCTCATGGCGGCAGCAATTATATTAGTTCCCCTGGCTCGTTTTCACATCAGGATTCTCCAGTGGATGCATTTCACCCAGTGGTCCTTTCAGCAACTTCCTTTGTCTCACAAGATAATAATCGCACAGTCATGCAAAGACCACTTGGCTTGGTGGATGGTCTCTCCATCAATACCCCAGGGCAGACCATTTGTCCTTCCTCTTCCAGTTGCCATGGTGACCACGGGTGCCTCCCTGATCAGGTGTGTGTGTGTGTGGGGGGGGCATTTTCAGGGCAGGACTGTCCAAGGCACCTGGCAACCCCACGAGTACCACTTGCACATAAACATCTTGGAGATGAGGGCGGTGCTTTTAGCATTGCAAGCTCTTCAGAACTCTCTACCCACTGGGACCATTGCAATTCAGACAAGACAGTAGGTCTGTAGTGTGGTACATCAACAAGCAGGGCAGAACCAAGTCATATCCCTTATGTCGAGAAGCACTCAACGGTTTCTGACAGCAACGCACATCCCTGGGAAGTCCAACGTCATAGTGGACCGGCTAAGCAGAGCTATTCTCATGCCTCACGAGTGGTCTCTCAACCGGACAGTAGCGGACAGAATCTTCCACAAATGGGGTCAGCCTTGCTGTGACCTTTTTGCAACTCCTCTCAACAGCAAGTGCGACAGTTTCTTCACTCTCTTCCCTCTTCCCGGACACTCCCCCAGAGACGCTCTAGTTCACGATTGGCTCCAGGGACTTCTGTATGCATTCCCACCCTTTCCACTAATTCCCAAACTAATTCAGAAAGCTACCGCGCTGGGTTGCAGGATGATCCTCATTGCCCCCTACTGGCCTTGACAAATCTGGTTCCCATTCCTGCATTGTCACCTTCTAGAGCAGCCTTGGAATCTGGACCCAGTTCCGGACCTCCTGATCCATCAGTCGGGCGGGCTGCATCAATCTTTTCAGTCTCTCAATCTCACAGCTTGGTTGCTCCACTTTCAACCTTAGCCAGGCTTCCCAGTATTTCCAAGTCAGTGCATGAGATTATCCTTTCTTCGCACAAACCTGCAACCAGGAAGACTTATGCTAGTAAGTGGAAATGTTTCTCTTTCTGGGCAGAGGCTAGAAATATAGATCCCTTCACGGCCCCTGTCCATAACGTTCTGGACTTCTTAGCAGAACTTTTTCAAGCGGTCTCCTCGTCGGCCACCATTAGAGTTCAATTAGCGGCAATCTCTAATTTCCATACGGGCCTGTCAGAAACCAGCATCATGTCCCATAAGCTTTACAAAGCCTTTCTGAAAGGAACAATCTTGCTCAGGCCTCCAGTGAGAGATCCCCCGCCTCCGTTGGACTTAAATTTGATCCTAGCTTCCTTGATACTGCCTCCCTTTGAACTGGCAGCTTCCTGCTCTTTGAAATTGCTTTCTTGGAAAACCCTCTTTTTGGTGGCCATTACTTCAGCGAGGAGAGTTTCTGAACTTCAAGCCCTTTGTGTTCGTCCTCCTTATCTAGTTTTCCATAAGGATAGAGTTTCACTCAGGACTAATCCTTCGTTCCTTCCTAAGGTCCCCTCCGAGAACAATTTGAATCAATCCATCGATCTGTCACTCTTTTTTCCAAATTATTCCAACAAAGCTGAACACAAGTTACACCAGTTGGACGTTCATAGGCAATTATGTTTCTATTTACATAGAACTGAGCAAATAAGGAAATCAGGCCAACTCTTCCTGTCCTATGCGGAGGGTAAGCAAGGTCGACCAGTAACCTTATCCAGGTGGTTGTTCTCTATTATTACCCTTGTCTATCAGTTGAGGAACAAAGAACTCCTTGCTAAACCTAAAGGCCACTCTACTAGGGCTTTAGCTACGTCGGTAGCGTTTCAATCAAGGCTACCTGTGGGAGCCATTTGTGCGGCGGCCACATGGGCCACCCCTCATACCTTCATTTCACATTATAAATTGGATCTGGCCTCTAGGAGCAGAGCTGATTTTGGTTCCACTGTGCTCAAGAGTCTGTTCCGATGAGCCACCCAGGACTAAGGTGCTAGGGACGCTGTCCCAACCAGCAAGAATGAAGGCGAGAGAGACAACTTAACATTAAGAAGTTATGTACCTACCATAATGTTCCATGTTAGTTGTCTTCTTCTCGCCTTCTTTCTTGCGTCCCACCCTCCATCCCCCTAGCCTAGATGGACCGAGAAGAGTCCTCCTACGAGTCTTGCCACTGGGCTGAGTCTTTACCATTTTTTTTGTGTCCTCTACCTTTTTCTTCAGCCCTCTAGCTGAAGTCTTGTCTTTGGGACAGTTGTCCTCTTGTATTATTATGGTGTTAGGTCTTCCAAATGAGATCTGGGGGTCTAGCGCCAGGCATTGTGGGATATAGGGAGGCCTCGAGCCAGTAAGTAGCTCTCGAGCTTTAGAAAATGGCCGAGTCGGAGCCGAGAGTTGGCTCCGAACCCAACCAGCAAGAAAGAAGGTGAGAAGAAGACAACTAACATGGAATCTTATGGTAGGTACATAACTTCTTATTACACACCTTACATGTACATAGACAGCTGAGCTTATGTCTTAATCGAACTAAGAATATCAGAAAATTAGATCAACTGTTTATATTCTTCTCCAAGAAAAAGCTGGGACAATCAGTATGTAAGATAAGCCTCTCAAAATGGTTAGCAAACTGCATTTTATTTGTCTATGATTCAAGAAGTATGTCTTTGCAATCAAAGCCTAAGGTACACTCTGCCAGAGTGATGGCAACTTCAACAGCATTTGCAAAAAGAGTGCCTGTCAGTGATATATGTGATGCAGCAACTTGGTCTTCAACTTGCACCTCTGTATCTCACTACAAGCTAGATGTGCAGTCCAAAATTCTCTTTTGGCTCTGCCATACTCAGGAATATCCTTGCTTGAGGCCACCCAGGTCCCTGTCTGATAGCTTGGGAATCTGTCCCACATGTTGAATCAGATGAAAAAAGACAACATCGGATACAAAAGTTATGTGCTTACCGTAACAATAGATCTGATTGTCTTCTTTTCATCTGCTTTTTCCCCATACCATATTGCCATTGTTTACTTCTAAGGATCGGCCAGATTTCCTTTGGACCCTGTTTTTGATCCCTTTGTAATTCTTAAGCTGTATAGCGTTTATTGTATTTTCCCCCTTGTCCTCTTTCTACATAGTGTGACATCATTTGGTTAGTCAGCAAAGTCAATCTGAGGTAATTCAGGCAGTTGAGAGGAATTGTGGGTAGGGGAGAGGTCAAACTCCAGATCCAAAGCTTTGGTATAAGGTGCCAAGGTCGAATCTGACTGGATTTGACAACCCACATGTTGAACCAGATGAAAAGAAGACAACATGGATCTATTGTTATGGTAAGTACATAACTTTAATTTCTTCTTCCATCTCTTAACTATGTTTTGTATATTGCTGTGAATGATACCGGCAGTATCCAGTAGTTGCTATAGCTATGGAAAAGGATAAAAAAGGAAAAAGGTCTCTGGCTTTCAGAAATGCCATTAGTGTGGATTCTGCCTCAAGACCCAGATTACCTATATGTTGTGTGTCTTAGGATTCGTTATATTGAGGCAGAATGCGCCATATGCAAAAATTTCAGTTATGACACTATCCTGAATGAGAGGAATAAATTAGTGTTAAAAGGTTTGTTAAAATGAGATCATGCAAAGGAGAAAAACAAAACATTAAAAAGAAAGGATAAATGGCACCTCAAGGAGACAGTATAGCCTATTTTGGGGGAAAAAAACTCTCTCGTTTTAAATTACCAAGGCTGTCATCTCCTTCTTCTTATTCAAGACTTTGGGACTCCACTCTACTTCTTCCCACCCTAGTTCTCCACCTTGTAGGCAGACAATGCCAAGGTCATCAAACTTGGCTCCAAGGAGGAGAGGAAGTAGCATTTCCTCAGAATAGGAGCTCTCTAGATATCTATCCTTCAGACCAGCTTCAGCTACTTCTGTTCACTCCTCCAGGTCTCTCTGGAGCCTTTCACAAATAAGTTGGAGTAAGATAATGATATCCTTTATTAAGGTTCAAGTTCAGCTTGGTGTGCTGTCAGTCCCCTCAACCTCCATAATGGTGCAAAAGGAAGTCCATATTTCTCCTACTTCTGTTCCTACCTTGGCACAGTTTCAGCTACTGTAGTCTTGAAACCAGTGAGAGAACACATTCCAGTGTTCATGGCAGGTTCAGATGCTCCTTCCCTGGTGTCTGTGTCCTCTGCACCAATGTGTTGGCATTGATAACCCACCAGGCGTAACAGAACTGGCACTGGGTGTTTGCTGCCAACCTTAAACCTAGTGGTTTTGGGGCCATTGTAGGTGTCAGCATTCTTGGCATTTAATCCTTTGTTGCTGTAGCCAAGTCTGGTCAGTTCAACACTGGGTTTCTTTATGTCAGTGATCAGCATTGATCCTCTGTCACTCACTTTGTTGCTGGTACAGATCTCAGCACAGATGCAATCTACCCAGATGTCTTCATTCCTGACTAGCTTGACTGGTCTGTCGACATTGATGAGATCATTGAGAAACGTCAAGCTAGAACAAGCACCAGCTCCATTGGCTTCTACCCTCCACACTGCTGATCTTAATGCTGATAGCAAACCATCATTCTTATCCTGCCAGGACTATGGATTAGAATGATATAAAAGGACTCTCAAGTCTGGATAAACTTTTCCCAGGGAAGCTTGGATGACACCCCCTTGAGTATCCCAAAGATTAGATCATACAAGAAGAAGCCCATCAGCTCCATTGCCCGAGTCTCCCACCCTATTCTCAGATTTCAACATAGGAGAGGCTCCCCTTAAATCCCTTCCAGAAGAGCCTCTAAGTTGGGTAAATTTTAGAAATGATACAGCAGAGGGGATTTTAGCCAACTGACATGATCTTCCAAGAAACCTTCAGGTCCAATCCTCCAGCAGCCTGAATGATCCATCAACTGTACAATGATTGATGTGGTTTATAATAGAGTTTGGGGAGAACCCGTTGTTGCTGAATTGATCCCCTGAAAGTCAGAAAATCCTGTGGACCCCAGAGGGGGCATTTATTGACTCTTTTGTGGTGTCAGCAGCCACCAGATGTGAAGCCCTTGAAGATGTCCTCCAGATAAGGATTTGAGAATGATGGACAGACTAGGAATGCATGCCTACCCATCTAGCACGTTTTCCATTAGGGATATGAACTGCATGGTGTATGTGATCAGTTTTAGAGAGATCTCACAGAGAAAATGGTAGAAACTCTGAAGCAGTTGTCTCGCTGATAAACCCATAAGCAGATTCCCAGCTGGCAGCTATAAATACACTATCTTCAGTCTTCGTGTGTCTTTTTCTTAATGAGGTGGATTAAGTAGCTTGTGGCACTGGATCAGGTATCACTTTGAGGTGTTAGGCCTTGGTGCAACTAACTGGTTTTGCAGAGCACTTAAGGGTGGCCTCTGTCAATGCTTCCTTTGATGGTATACCCTCTTTAGCAAAAAAATAAAGGAAATGTTGCAGCAATGTGATCAGGAGGACAAAATACCCACTGTTGTTGAGTTGATCTTTCATTCATTCAGAGTTCAACTCAAAGAAATCAGAAAGAATCCAAAAAACATCTGATACAGGGTGTCCCAACAGCAACAGCTGGATAGATGTTCCACAGGTAGAGGAAACTTCTCAAATGGCTGCTACCCAGAGGCAGCGGTGGGCTGCAGCAACAGGGACTTTGTGGTCCTTCCTTAGGAAATAGTATAACACCTGAGAAGTTGCCTGACTGTTCCTTTCAGAGACAGTCAGGGAATGCCTCTTCTCACATCCTCATGTGACGGTGACCATCTTGAAAGATTACTGGATAAAGGAGATATATTCAGAGACTATACTATATTCTTTTCCAGCTTCGCAATACACCTGCCTTCCCATACTCCCAGCAACAGTGGATGGCAGCAAAGCAGACTGTAGCAAACCTTCTGATTAAAAGAGCCATCCAAAAAGTCCCAGAAAAACAGAGGGTCTGGATAATACTCAGGATTCTTCTTGGTGCCCAAAAAGACTCAGGACCTTATACCAATTTTGGACCTCAGCCATCTAAATCAATATGTCAAGAAAGAAACTTTCTAAATGACCACAGTATAGTCCATCCTTCTCTGCTTGTAGGAATGAGATTCAGTGTGCCCTTTAGATCTTCCGAGCACTAAACTCCACATCAAAATTGCCAAAGTGTCCAGAAGATTTTTATACTATCAGGTGGGAGCCAGTCATTATTATTTCATAGTGCTGCCTTTCAGTCTCATTACAGCCCCCAGGTGTTTACCAAGTAAGTGGTACCAGTAGCCATATACATGCTGTTACAAGGAATCAGAATTTTTACTTAAGTAGATGACTGGCTCATTACTTATACCATAAAAGAGCAATTAATATCTGCTTAGGAGTTTTTTCTCTGACTGTGGCAGTCCTTGCATAATCACCATCAAGACTGCAGAGTCCCAAATGAAACCCTCACAAAATCTGTTATCAGTAGGCGGCTTGCTAGGTACAAATCAAAAATTGACCATACTACCACTAAACAGAGTCCATCTGATAATACAAGGGATGCAGTCTTTGTGGAAAAAAAAAGTCATCTGCTGCTATAGTTCTGATTGCGCTAGGCTTGACTGCAGCCACAATTCAGACCATTGCTCACAGAATAGTTCACATGAGAACACTACAGTGGACACTGAAGGTTAAGTGGTGTCAATTGACAGATCCTAAGACATAGATAATCAACTGACAATCATTTGATTGGCTGCTCCTTTCTACCACCCTTGCGAGAAGTCACACTGATCATGGATGTGACTCCTGTGGGGTAAAGGGGCACTGTTTAGACAAGACAGGTCGAAATATGAGAACTTCATCAAAGGTTCATCTGTCCATAAATATTTTGGGAATGAGGCTGTCTGCCTAGCGTTGCAGGCATTAAACCTCCTTCCCCGAGGTGCAATAGTTATTCCTCTATTCCCTCCAACAACATGTCAGTGGGATGGTACATCAACAATCATGGCAGAACAAGATCCTACTCACTCTTTTGGGAATTAAGGAAGGTTTGGGAAGGGCCACATATTCACATCACTTTCTGAAAGCAACACACATCCCAAAGGAAGTCCAGTGCCATAGCGGAGAGGTTTAGCAGACACTTTCTGAAAGCCAACTTTACCCCCCCCCCCAAAGGATCAATCACAATACCGGAAGAATGCCAGGTACTCAGCATTACTGCAGCACAGGTTAAAGCTGCATTGTCCAAGGCCAAGAATACAGCTTCCATGGGACCCGATAATATCCCTGGCTGTGTTCTACGTGAACTACAAAGCGAACTTGTACCACATCTGTGTGCCCTGTTCACTCACAGCCTCACCTCAGGCTTTGTCCTTACCGAATGGCGCACTGTTACCATCATCCCTCTCCATAATGGAGGAGTGACTACAGACCCTGGGAATTATCACCCCATTAGCCTGACAAGTCTGATATGTAAAGCTATGGAGCGCATCATCATGGACCTGATTAACAAAGATATAGGAAATCTCCAAACAATGGACCCCATGCAGTTTGGCTTTGTGAAAGGGAGATTATGCCTGCTCAACCTGGTTGACTTCTTTGAGTCAGTCACCAGGGCTGTGGATGAAGGTAAGGCAGTGCTTAGAGCCTACCTCAATCTGGCCAAGGCCTTTGATACCATTCCTCACTCGGAAATTATTGATAAACTCACCAAACTAGGCATCAACCCCTATATCACTAGGTGGGTTGGAAATTGGCTCACAGATAGAACACACACAGTGTGAAAGTAGCAAACTCTAAGTCAGACTGCCAACCAGTCACGAGCGGAGTCCCACAGGGATCGGTCCTGGGTCCTCTCCTGTTCGGCATCTACTTCTCAGAAGTCCAGGCCAACACAAAGGGACTCTAGCTGACCAAGTTCACAGACGACTGCAAGCTGGGAGCCATTATTGACTCCCCAAGTAATGCAGACATCCTACAGAAAGTCCTCACTGAGACCAATGACTGGTGTCATAACCGTGGCCTTAAGCTTAATGCCAAAAAATGCGTCGTCATCCCCTTTCGTAAAAACTCAGTTGCCACTAATTACCACATTGATAGGAGCCCACTGAACAGTGAAGGCATTATAAGAGATCTGGGGATGCAGGTTGACAGCAACCTCTCCTTCGACCACCACATTGCCACTGTGGCCAGAAAGGCCTTCTATGTGGCACATCTCATTACCAAGGGTTTTGCATCCAGGAAGAAAGAGGTCATCGTCTCTCTCTACTCTTCCCTCATTAGACCAATCATCGACTATAATGTCCCATTTGGCATGTACCTCACTAGACACCTGCAAAAGCTGGAGAGGCCACAGAAATACCTCACGAAGAGGATCCTAGGGATTAAAAACATGTCCTTACAAGGACAGACTGAAATAACTCCAGCTATTCTCTGTCTCTTATCGCCTACTTAGAGGCAATCACTGCTTGACTTACAAAGCCATGTCTGACCCAGCTCTGTTAGAAATGCTACATCTAAAGAAATCCCAATCCCTCCGCACTACACACTCCAGAGACCTCCACCTACATCTAAAGAAATCCCAATCCCTCTGCACCACACACTCCAGAGACCTCCACCTCATTACCACAATCAACAGAACATGCTGGAGGGACAGGTTCCTCACCCAGAGACTGCCCATGCTCTGGAGTAGACTTCCCATACATGTCAAGCAGAGCACCTTGCTGTCCATCTTCAAGAGTAATCTTGATGAGTGGATGGGTAATAAAACGTTCACCCTGGGGATCACTCCAGTGGCTGTACTTGATAGAGGCACTGGGAGCTAACATTGGGTGGCACGATGCCAGGGCACTTCTATGGGCTAGGCTTGTAAAGGCTCCAGGGCCATTAGCCTAGTACACACCTATGAACTCTCGGTTTCTAAACATGTATGTGGCTTGGAAGATTTTCCATAACTGGGGAAAGCCTTGCTGTGATCTTTGCATGACACCCTTCCACACCAACTGCAACTTCGTTCTCCTTGTCCTTCACCAGGGGCACACAACCAGAGAAGTCTGGAGCATTTCTCCCCGGGCCTCCGCTGAAAACAGGCTCTGTGGAACCTAGTCAGACTTTCTCGGTCAACAAATGATAAATAAATAAATAAATAAGTTGTGGGCCACACTGGGCTTTTGTATGGATTCCTTATGTTCCCTTCATACTAAGGTTCATACAGAAAGCCAAGATGTTTAAAGCAATGATCAGTCTTACAGACCCTTTCTGATTGTGCCAGATAGGCCCCCCCCCCTGACCCCATTTCATACAGGCACCTCCCTTGTACCACAGCTCCTCTAGTTGCTGACTCATCTTTCTAGTCTGCATCATTTGGATATGTACTCCCTGCAGTTAACTGCATGGTTTCTTCACTTTCATTGATGGACACAGATCCTATTCTCCCTCTCAGAGTAGTACAGCTCATTACAGCATCTCAGAAGTCTATCATCAGAAGGATTTATAAAAGGAAGTGGTATAAATTTTCTATAGGGGCAACTGGTCAAGGGTTTGACCCTTTCACAGCTCCTATGTCTTCTGTCCTGTATTTTTTTTAGAGATCTTTGACTCGGGATCCAGCTTTAGCACAATCAGTGAACATTTGACTGACATTTTCTCTTTCTTCATGGCTTTTTATACTCACCTCCAGCCTCTCACAAATTATGCAAAGCCTTTTAAAAAGGTTTTTCTTATTCTAGGTCCCCTTTTCATCATCTCAAACCCTTCCTTGGACCTAAATTTAATTTTAGAAAGACTCACATAGTTTCTGTTACTTCAGGAAAAAGAATATAAGAATTGCATGCTGTCGTGCAAGATTCCATACATCATTTTCTACTAGGATCTTGCTACTCTAAACATTAATTCATCCTTCTTGCTAAAAGTAAGCTCTCATTCCAACCTGAACCAGTCTGTTAACCTGCCTGTTTTTTTTTTCCTGAATAGATGCCCCATTGTCTGGATGTTAAAAGAAAACTCAGATTTTTCTTGGATTATACTAAGAGTTTTATAAAAGATTACCAATTATTTGTGCCTTTCTTGCACTTTAAAAAGGAACAAATGATAAATAAATTTGCTCTGTCTAGATGGCTTTCAGGTTACAATCTTTTTGTTATACATCCAATCAAAAGCCATTACCATACAAGCCCAGAAAACATCTGCAGCATTCTTCAAATAACTGCCACTGGATGATATATGTGCAGCAGCCACATGGTTTTCATTATATATCTATGCCAAACATTATAGTCTGGACATGGTCATAAGGTCTAGACTAGAGCTTACTTTGGGCCTACTGTTTTAAAAGGAATCTTATCTAAATTCCAACCAATGTCTGCGGGTGAATCAGTCCAACACTTATAGTGTACAGTTGAGACCAACTTGAATATGAAAGTTATGTACTTACTGTAATGGTAGATTCATTTTATTTCTGTCTGTGCAGTGTAGCAAACCATCCCACCAGTTCTTCTCCAAGTTGTCATTGGAGGAGCACCAGAGACCGCAGAACTGGGTAACTGAGTGCTTTGTTTCCTGCTATATTACAAGTCATTTCTTTATTTATCTATACCAGAAATTAGTCATTTTTACCTTAATTCTAATGGCTACACTTGATCTGGAGACTCTAAGCAAAACAGAGGTATTATGGGTAAGGAGAGGAGCTTGAGCAAGTGAAAGAGTCTTAACTGCTGACAAGGCGTACCTTTGGTGACCAAGAGACCAACTGAATCTATCACTGCATTTATAGAGAAAGGATGTAGTCAGTTCTTTATCAGAGAACAGTAAGAATTAGGAGTAGTGATGTTGGACTTCACTTTTATGAATCTGTATTTAAAGGCCTTCAGTGAGTTGGTTGTCTGCATCAATTAAGAGATTACAGAGTTTATTGTAAACCATACCCTATGGTTTGCTGAACTTGTTCACTTGCTGGAGTTTCATGATGACTGACAGGCCTGTACAAGGAAAACAGAAAGAGTAAAATATGGTCAGGCATAACTTTTGTGCTAGCTTGATCTGCCACAAATGCAATGTAAAGTCGTAGAAAAAAAGGAAGTGACAACATTGCAGGTTACCATTCTAGGTATTCATCTTAAAGTACAGAACGAGAAGAAGAGTATAAGAAGAAAATGTAAACATGACAGTCAAATTTGCAATTCCCAGTGCACTTGCATTGTCACACACAGCTGAAGAACCTGAGAAAAATCCTGTAACACAGTAGGTAATTTTAAATCTAATACCTGACACAGAAGGGGTCTGCCTGATTCAGATGCCCCCAAATTTAAGAGAAAGGAATGTACAGGATGATGTCACCATTCCAGCATTGGGATAGCACAGTATAAAGTCACAAAGCTGGTCATCCCTGCTTCTTTAGAACAAAATATCCATACAACTGATACACAAGGGTCATGTGGAGTAGCAATAGCACAAGTCAAGAATTGTGTCCTTCAGTCATATGGTAAAGAAATTTCATTACACATACCAAACCTACACATATTCCATGTACTGTTGTTTCTGTGATTTGTATGCTGAAGATTATGTATGCCAAGGTCGTATTTTCTACTGACTTTAAGAGCCATCTCTGTTGATCAGTTGCCTAAGTTTCTACTGATTAGGGTTTCAGTTAGCATGCATCGTTTTTTATGAATGGATTGTGTCATGGGTGGATTGTTCGATGTGCATTTAATATCTCTCTCTCTCTCTCTCTCTATATATATATATATATATATATATAATTTTTTTAGATATATTTTGATGCCTTTTATTTGCGAAGTTAGGGTTATGTTAAGTTTTATTACTTATGTTTTGATCAGTTTATTTACAGGTAGGTAAATAATTAGAAACTGCTGGTATTCCCATTTTTTCATTTTAACTTTTTTGTTCTGATATCAACTAATTTCATTTCTAGGGGTTGATTTAGATCGGCAGTATTGTTTATTAAAGTAGTTGTATTTGTATACTTTGTGTTTACAGCATGTGAAGTCTTTTTTTATATTGAAGTAAATATAAGATACCGTTTTACTTATTTCTTTAGAAATAAATGTATGATCAAGGCTGAGGGTTTCTTTTGGGTGAGATAGAGTGCTGTATAGTTGTATGTTTCTATGTTTTGCATGTGAATTTTTATTTTAGTTTTTGGTAAGTAATGTAAATATGGCAGGTTATGGAGAATTGTAATAGCTTTGATAACTCATCATCACAGATAAACTTGTGATAATGCACCAAGAATGGTGATAAAACTGTTGACAAAGCAGCAAGAAATGAAGATAAGCAAATGTGTCTACACAGTGTAGCAAATAAGTTTTGTCACACCCTCCCTGGAAACTACCATTAGGATAAATGAGTATGTGAGCATATATGTGCACACAGACCCATGTACACACGCACACACGTGCATTGTGTGTTTAATAGGATACATACATAAATGTGTGTGGAATATGTTAGGATCTGGACTAGGGTGCAGTGAAGCCTGCTGTTGTCAAGGATTAAGGAATATGCTACTCACAGTGTCAAGAATCGCAACTTTACAGTACAAATATTTTATGTATCACACAAACAAAACCCCTCTACATATTTTGTTTATTCATTTTTTTCAGCTTTAGTTACAGTTTCCCATTCATTCCAGTGGGATATGGTAATTCCATTGTTTGCTTAAATTATCAGGTGAATAGGCTTTGTGATTTCTGTAGGTTCTTATGGGGATGTGCTATTCTTTGGGTGTTTTTCTTCTCTAATTCTGCATTGAACTTTCAATATACTTTTAATGTGTCAGATAGGTTATAGCATTATCTTAGTATTATATTAAGGGCTCATTTCCAAAACACTTGCTCTCAGTGTAAGTGACTTAATCCAGTGTAAGCTTGCCCTACTTCTAAAAGACTTGCTCTCTGTGTAAGTGATTTCCTCCAGTGTAAGGCCAGTTTATAGAGCAGTCTTACATCAGGGGCCTGATTCCAAAAGGCCTATTCTGGTGTAAAGTCTTGTATCAAGATGGAAAGTCTTTGTATAGAATATGGGACTTGTTTTTCAAATAAGGAACAAGTAAAATTGCTATGAAATTAAATGGCAAAATCTGCACTTTTGTGTGTTGTCTCTGACCTTAAGATGCTATAATTAGAGTTGACATTTCTAAGTTATGGATTGTGTGCTTTAACAATGTCTCAGACACTTTTAGACTGAGACTCATATTATCCCATTCTTTTGTGGATCAGATGTTTGATATTTCTTGCTTGGATATACCCAGGCTTGAGTTAATTTGTATTCTAAACCAAGAAACCAATTACAGCCACCACAGCATCAACAACTTTCATGGCAACCAGGTTTAATAAGAATTAAAAACAAGACTTAGTGCTTTTGCCTATTAAAATACACTAGGCATCATCAGATTCATCATTGTACATAACACAACGCCTTTATATTCATTTTAATTACATGACTACCGTAGTTAAGAACCCTAATTAAGAACATTTGTTAAAAAAACAAGTTCTTTAATGAAGCAAAATAAAAAAAAAACATAACATTGTAAACAAGACAGCTCATTAAAGAAAATACTTATAAAAATCACTTAATTCCAGAAGAAACAATCCAAATATACTATGTAAAAACCTTTTTATAAAAAAAATATAATGATAATGATGTTATAAGTTTTACATGCGATACATTGGTATAAAAAAAACAACAAAAAATGTCTGTACATTCGTATCAAACCTGCATAGATCTAAGTTTCAGTACACTAACTATTGAACAACCATCATTAATGCCAGGAAAAACTGCGGCATTGAGTCTTAATTGCTACATTATATCTCTCAACTCCAAAAGTGTATTCTAATCTTCTCCTGTATCAATGTGGTTCACTCTATCTGTAGCAAAACACAAGAATTTTTAAAAATTGATGCAAACCAAGCTGTGACAAAATAAAGTGGTAATAGTTTTCTTATTCTTGATATCCCTCAAAAGTTCAGCCATTCTTTCCTTTAATTTACGGGTAGTCTTCCCTACATAGAATGCTTAACAGCTCACACATATGGCTATATAAACCACCATCTTGGTATTACAGTTACATCATCCAGGACACTGAATTGTTCTTTTGTACCCATCCACAACAACATAAGGACCCTCATTAATAAATCTACAATATTTACACATATGACACTTATCCATACTCGATTTGTAAGTAACAACTTGGTTGTTTTCATGTCTTTCAAATAATTCCTTCAGGTTGCTACCTCGACTATAAACCACCTGTGATCTTTCGCCTAGGATACTTTTCAATTCACTAGTTAATTTCCAGTCCCAGCACTTATTTAACACAGTTTTCAATAAAACAGTTTACTGATTGTACGGCAAGACCATTAGTTTATTCTGAACCACTGGCTGAACAATATTAAATACTGTTCCTTTTGCCGTCAATAATACAGGTGCATATCTACTGGAACGTTTTTTTTCCTTACTTCATTCCTAATCTTTATTAAAAGGCTCACCAGGTAACCCCTAGCCTTAAATAAACCTATTAAATGGGTCATTTAATTCTCAAATTTTTGATCATCACTCAGTAGTCTGGATAAATGTACCATTTGCCCCTTAATTACACTCTTTTTTTTTAATGGGGGGATGACAGCTATCAGAATGAATTAACGTATTCGAATATGTCCTCTTTCTAAATATATTTGAACCAAGCTCTCTAGTTTCTGAGTGTTTGTAAAGAAATATATCTAAAAATTCAATTTCATGGGCATCAACCTTGTGTGTAAATTGCAAAAAAGTGGTATTATTAAGATAGTTAACAACATTCTCAATTTTCTCTATATTTCCACACCACAGGATTAAAATATCATCAAAAATGTACCCATAGGATGGTAATCATAAAAGGGGAGGTAAAAACAAATCACCTTTCCCATTCGGGTATGACTAGGTTAGCATAAATGGGGGCACATTTCGCCCCCATAGCTATGCCTGATGTTTGCTTAAAATATTCACCTACAAAGTAAAGAAAATGATTGTTCAAAATTATGTCCATCATTTCTATTATCAAATTTCTTATTAACATTGTGCAAACCTTTAGCGCTAATGAGACTTTCACTAAAAAAAACTCCAGTCCTGTATCATGTGGAATAACTGTAAATAAATTAACAACATCCACAGTAACAAAGATATAATCATCTTCCTTGGGTACGTCTCTCAGTAATTCGAAACATGCCATGATTCTCTTAAAATATGTACATTACCCTTTAACGCTTTTTTGCAAAAATATCTCTGTAAGCTGCTAAAGGTTCTTTTGAAATTCCTAGCCACCACTATGGATATAAAAGGAAGGATTATTCACATCCTTGTGTATTTTAAGACTCCAAAAATTGTTGGAATTACTAACGCTTCTACTGTTAAATAATCCATTTCACACTGATCAATCACATCCTGACAAAAAGAATCATATAGCCACCAGTCTATTTTTGCATACGCCCTATTAATTTCATTAATAGGCACTCTTTTATATATATTGTTGTCATTTAGAATCTCATACACTTTAATTACATATTCATGTTGTGGCATAACCACCCCCCCCACACACACACACACACACACCCTTATCGGGCGTCATAACTCTGTAATCCTTGGATTCGGACCATATCTTCAGGCAAGTTCTTTCATCAACTGATAAGTTGTCCTGAAACACTTCTCTTACTCAGAACTTTCCGCAACTCAACCTCACAAGTTTGTTCAAACACATTAATAGTAGAGTTTTGAGGAGGCATAAATGTACCTTTTCTTTTAATAATCAAATTATTATCATACCTCAAGTTACTTCGATCAGAAAAAAAATAAACTTAAATTAAGCTGTCTTGCGTACAAGTTCAAGTTAATCAAAACTTTGGCAATATCCAGTCAAAAATTCGGGACAAAAGTGAAACCTTTTTTTCAATAGGCTAAAGTGCCCTTCACTAATGTCCATCTCACTAAAGTTAGAAATTGAAAAACCATCTCGACATAAATGTTTTACAGTCACAAATTCTATATGGTCCATAGAAACTAAGGTGTTAGTTATTGAGGGAAGTGATAGTGAATGTAGATATGTAATGAGAGAAGGATATAGGGCTTTTTTTTTTTTTGGATTCAGTAGGAGTTGGTTACCAGTTAGCCATCTTTCAGCCAAGTGGAATGATTCTTGGGTCGGGGTATGAAGCTGGGAGAGATTGTCAGAGGAGGAGATTATAGTCGTCTGCATATTGTATTATAAGACTGCACTTGCTAATTGACAAACTGTTAAAGGTGCAGAAACATTGACTCAGTTAAACAATTGATAAAATGAAATGTAGGAGGGCAGTTTTTATGTTTACAGCTTCTATTACCTGTCTCAGTTTGGAAATACTTGCAGAGTACTGAAGAGTATTGTAACAAGCTTACATCAGGAACTTGTTAAGATAAATCATTGTAATTTTTAATAATTCCATTTACATTCTTTGCCAATAGGACCAATGCATTGTTTAGATTTAAAACAAAGTCATTTAACAGTGTTGAAGCATATCTGTTACTACGGCCAGTTTTTATTCAGTTGGCAAACTCATTTTATACACAGTAGTGCAATATTATGTTAAACACTCAGTAACATTTTACTTTTCTTTTTTGATTTGTACACTCATAATTAAAAATTGTAATGAAAGCATACAAGGAAATCACTGATAACTATCTAACTGGCATAAAAGGTATGCTGGCTAACTGGGTTTTATTTTTTATTACATTTCATTTATTTTATTTTTGGATAGAAGGCTGCAATTCAGCATGAAGCAGAGTGCAGGAGTGATATTCCCAAACAGTATTCACTTCCACAGGTGGTTATGGCTTAATTTAATGTGCAACATAGATAACAGAATGCAAATCACCAAGGTGACAAATGAGTTTTATATGCCTACAGAAATTACTATGATTAGAAAAAAAATCACTTGCCAATAAGTTGACCCCGGAGAATCCTAATATGCAGAAAGAGATGGTAGAGTGAGCTTCTGTGCCAGATTTGAGAGTCACACTGCCAGAATGCTGGACTGGCACATTAATGATACAGCCTCATGCATCAGGCAGGCAGTTAAGGGTAAGGTAGCCTTTCCTGTTCCAACACTGCTCCCACTGTGCTCCAGATGGTGCCTTAGTGGCAATATGGGTGCAGTTTATCACATCAAGCACCTCAGGGAAGCTTGCCATTACATAAAAGGCATACATGGTAATGGATCTATCCTAAGTTGACAACAGGAAATAGATGTGTACTGATCCACCTGTACCAAATGTGTTGAGGAACTGCTGAAATATCCTTGAGACAGGTGCATGTGAGATACCAAATGTGTTCTGGACTTTCAGTGAAAGATCCCTGTGGCAATTATAGTGAGGGCTATACATACCCTGGTATCCACAGGTATAGAAAAGACCATGCCTTCTCCGTCCTAATCTGTGGGTCATTCAAACTCACTAAAGCCTGCCCTATTTCCCTACCCATCCTAAATCTGTCAAGTATTTCTTGGTCAGCAAAGTCAGTATTTGTTAATATGAAGAAATAAAACCACTTATAAACAAAAAGGCGCAAGTAACCTTAAGTCCAAAAGCCCAAAATACCAAAATGAAATCCTTCTTCTTCTTCTAAGAAGAAGGATTTCATTTTGGTATTTTGGGCTTTTGGACTTAAGGTTTCTTGCGCCTTTTTGTTTATAAGTATTTGTTTATATATTTGCTTTCTCATTTGGTGGGCATTGATTGGTACTTGCAGTTTTGGTGCAACCAAGACAAGTTCACAACCAGAGACCAGAAGGGTAATAGCTACAGCAAGCTTCTTTGCAGAATGCAAAGTAGATGAGAAAGGTGCAACTTCACTTTTTGTAAGCCTTGTGTGTATGTTACTGCTGTATATAAAATTGCTGTCAATTGCATACAGGCAGGAAAGGTGGCTTATTTATATGACATATAGTCACAGAATTTTCAGTCAGTCTTCATTTAAGGTTATTAGTGCATGATTTGCATAAGTTCTTCCAAAATATATTAAAACTGCTCCACCTAGGAGCTGTTACTACCTGTGAATCACATCTTAGCTGTGCTTAGGTAGCCAGCACAAATTTCTGCTACACCTAAGAGCAACCGTTAATAACAACACCCAAAATCTTATTTGGATTCACTGCCCAGAAACTTCTGTGTGCTTGTCAAGTGAGATATGTACTTGTACAAAACTATTCCACAGTATGCAGAATAACAGCCCAAATGAAGTCATACTCTTATTTGAGCCAGTTTCCAGCAGCGTCTCGATGCTAGTAAGTAATACAAACATTGAAAGCTCTCTTTATACATAGAAAATTATTCCACAACCTGCAGAAGAATACAGAACTTAAAAAGAAAAGTGAACAAAACGTGCTGAATAGTAAAAAGGAACCACTTAAAAAAGGAAAAGGGAGCATTCTGAAACAAAATAAAATGGGGTTTCACAGACTCCTTCCTTATTTCACTTTTCTTTTTCTTTTTTTATGTGTCTAGCAGGATTAAATATTCTGATTCCTCAGTTGGGTGAAGGAGCTCTACAGATACTGCCAGTATTCAAGATACAATGTGTTTAAAATGCCTTCATTTGCAGCAATTTCTACTGTATTCTCATACATCGTACTTAGCGCTCCTCATTACAAAAATGTAAATATATAAAGAAACATAGTATGTAACACGCATGCGTATACACACACACACACACACACACACACACACACACACACACAAAATGGAGAAAGAACTTCCAGTTCAGTGCACTTTACTAACAGAGAAGAATGAAGGTAAATGAAAACTAGCTTAGCTCTTTGGCAGGAAAAGTCTGTTAAAAACAGTTTTACAGTTCGGGTTTCACAATCTGAAGCAAAGTTTTGACAGTTCTCCAAATAAATCTGCAGGTGTCTTCCTGTTGGCCCATGCTGTCTTCTAGTAAATTCTCTGATCAGGTGGCTTCCAGCAGTCACCACACTTTGCTACAGTTTTCTCTCTCATAGAGAGGCAAACATCTCTACCAGTAAGTTTTCTGGATGACAGTCTCCAGGAGTCAGTAATCGAGGCAGTAATATTCTTTCTCCTCCAAAAGGCTACTCTCTCTTTTAGTTCATTTTCTGGATGAAACCCGCTTTGAGATCCAACTCTTGGCCATAATACTCCTCCTCCACCAGGAGGCAGGTGTCCTTACTATGGTCTTCTAAGCTTTTCCTTTTAACTACTTTTCTGCAGGTATCCCAACTGTCTCTTTACTGATATATATACCTACCATGGAGTATACATCCCATCTGCCACACTATATGGTGTATATATACCATTTCAAACAGTACATTGACAACATTGCAGCACGTTCATCATTTTTTTTTTCATAGTGCAGTAACTTTTTCACAAGAATAGCATATTTTTATAGCAAAACAACATTTTACTATCCTTTTAACAAGAGGAATGAGTAGATGTGAATGATCCAGATTGTTACTGCAAGCATGTGGTGGGGGTGGGGGGTTGCCTTACAGTCTGAGGGTGTATGGTAACATCTGTACTATGCAGAACTCTCTTAAGTGTCTTATTATAGTTGTAAAATGGGAATTTTTTGTTTTAGTTTAAATTTTAGCATTACTAATTTCGAATGATAATTTTCTGTTTTATAGTGCATTTCAGTGTAAGATAGCTCTTGTGCTCATTTTAACTACTTGATTGCTGTGCAGGTTTATGACTTTTTAACTTTGGAATTCTGGTATGAACTTTTAGATTAGTCATTGTAGGGACTCTTCTGTTAAACTATTACTTATTTCCATTTGTAAATATCTTTTTGTAGTCATTTGGATAAATCTCCTTTTGGCTCTGAGTTGCACAGCTTTATTGTCATAGATATGTAGTGTGCTATGTAAATGTGAGTTCTCAGTATTAAGGTTGACAGAATTATGGGCATTTGTTGAAAATAATGTTAAACATGACTTGTTATCAGATTTCTACCAGAGCCATCCTTGATGCAGTTTCATTGGTAAAAATGTTTGCATTCAGGTGTACTATAATTTTTAAGACGTGTTTCTCTCGTTGCAGTTTTTATTAATCTACGTTTGCTTTTATTCATCCCTCTCAACCTCTTAAAGCAAGAAATCTGAACAGAACTAAAAATAATGGGGGTCAAAGGCCCAAAAGTAGGGAAAGATTGTAATTGTTGCCCTTATAATCTTACACAGTTGCTAAAACAACAGGGTTTGTATTATCATGCATTTTCTGAAAGATATGAAGCCTGAAACACAAATGTCTGCCATTATTTAGTGATTTCAGTTCTCACTGATTTGGCAGAAAACCGCAGGTTTAAGAGGAACAGACTAAAATATGACACAAACATTTGGTTATTCAAGTGTCAACTGAAAGAAAGGTAGGCTTTACAAATAAGCTAGCTCATTAAGATGCAAAACTTTCAGCAGAACAAATTTACAAGATGGAGGACTTTTTGCTGGACTACTAGAAATGAGTGCCGAATAAGAGTGGAACTTAAGACATTTATCTCATTGGCACCATCTTGTTGATCTGGAGTATTGTATATAATTACTTCATGGAAGTAAAATCTTCAAGTCAGATCCGTTCCCTACTCAACAACGTGTATGCATGGTCATTGAAAAGGCATCATATTTCTGCACTTTATATTCTATTTTTCAATTTTTTTGAAGATTTTTTTTTCATGGTGATGTATGGAAGTAGACTGCAGACTGAGCATCCAAATGCTCTAGATTATGCTGAACGCTCCGCATTTAATGAAGAGCGAAGCCACTGTTCCGCTGTTCCACATTGAACAGCTGTGGCTCTGCTACAAAGCTTTTGATTGGTTTGTGTACCATAATTACTGCCAATCAGCATTGCAGTATACAAACCAATGCATAGCTCTGCTACCCTTCCGTATTGGCTGTGCTCCACAGTTTTTGATTGGCTAGTAGACCGCATTTACGGCCAATCACGAACTTGGTCTACGAGCCAATCAAGTAGAGAGTCTGAGGAGGACAGGAGCCAATGAGAGCTTCCAAATATAGGCCATTCGTGTTCCTGGAAGCCTTTTCGCGCCAAAATAATGGCTTGAAAAAGGCTTACAGGAATCAGGGATTTTACTTTTTAGGTTCAACTAGATGAAAACTGGGCATCCAAGTGCTCTGGATTATGTGGAACACTCCGCATTTAATGAAGAGTGAAGCCACTGTTCCGGATTGAACAGCTATGGCTCCGCTACAAAGCTTTTGATTGGTTTGTGTACCGCAATTACTGCCAATCGGCATTGCAGTATACAACGAAATATACACCAGTATCTTTATTAAATAAAGCTTTCGGGTCTACACCCTTCATCAGTATAACTTAACATATAAAAAAATCACCATTTAAATAGGAGAACATAAAGTCACATGCTTCAACCCAACCCACCTAACAATAAAAATTTAAAGCTACAATGAATCAATAAATATATGCAAAGTAGCACATAAAAAATCACATCTATAAAGCATATATATTTTTATAAATAAACAATTTTATACTGTTTCATATGAAATCACATGCACCATACTTAAAAATTAATAATTAATAATTAAAACTTAAACTTATAAAACTTCTCTCTGTCTTTTAGCCAGAACGGGCTTTAGACTAACTGAATTATTTAGGCCTGGGGCTACATCAGCTTGAAGTCTAATAATCCATTCTAGTTCTTTCAATTCCAATAAATTATTAATGTCACCCTTCCTCAGACCTACCTCTACCTTACAAATGACCCTAAATCTAAAAGTATGTCCTACACCTTCATCCAATATATGCTTACTTAAGGCATTGGTGGGCAACTTCCTCCTGATTTCAGACCTGTGTTCCACCATTCTCTCCCTCAATTTTCTTATAGTTTTGCCTTCATAGAATGAGGTGCAACACACACAAGTAGCCAAATATACTACTCTCTCCTCATTACAAGCAGTAATTGTTCTCATGGTAAATGTCTCATTAGTTATAGGATGTGTAAATGTAGCATCACCTGTATAAATGTCATTGCAACAAGTACAATTATAGCATTTCACTGTTTTAGCCACCCTTCTATCATCTCAATATAAGTCTCAAAATGATTTTTAAAGATAATATGCTGAATACATCTTTATTTAAAGATCGAGTACATTTATGCCAGTATTATGTCCCATTTTGAATGCATTTTCAAATATTGTTGAATGTGAACTACGAAAGTATTATAAGAGCAATTTAGTGCATAAGAATGTTTATAATATATCACGTTCTGAATTTATGACCTTAAGACAGTTGCAAATGTGTACTAGTATAATAATTAAGCAAGCTGATAAAGGGGGAGCAGTGGTGGTGATGGATAGAGATGATTATTTTATGAGGTTTAAAGATCTTTTATATGATGTTACCACTTTTAAAAAGATTTCTTTTGTTGAAGTACAAAGATTAATTAGTGAAGTGAATATGGTCAATGTTAAGTTGTCAATCTCGCCTTCATTCTTGCTGGATGGGTCGGCTCCGACTCGGCACTTGCTAAGCTCGAGAGCTAATTTTCCCAGCTCGAGGCAACCCTATATCCCATGATGCAAGACGGAGACTGCCCAGATCTCGTTTGCCGCTTCGCTAACGAGGTGCCTCTTTTACCAGCTCTAGGTAAGTTTTTCTTATAATAAGACTTTTAGTCTCATCCCTTTTATTTTTTTATAACCTTAGTAGTTTTGTGAACTTTAATGTTTATTTTAACCCTATTCCCATTAGTGTTCCTGTTTTTTCGGGTTATTTATCCCCTTCCCTAGGTTAGGCCTTAGGCCTTTCCCTTTCCTAATTTTTCCTGTCAGGGATTTTTGTGTCTGTTTGAGTGTTGTATCCCTGTTAAGTTTAGATGTTTGGATTGGGTGTTATTTGTGTGTGTGTGTATGTCGAAGGACACAAAGGTCTCAGGCTTCAAGAAGTGTGACTCGTGCTGTCAGAAGATGTCTCTGACAGACGGTCACACTTCTTGTGTTTACTGCCTGGGACCTCTGCACCTGCAGGACTCTTGTGCTATCTGTCATGCCTTCAGCCCAAGAGTCCTGCAGGAGTGCAGAAATAAGTTAATATTGAGGGGCTTATTAAAGCCTGACAGCTCCCCGACTAAGTCGGCTCCGGGGAAGCCCTCGAAACCTATTAAGCCTTCGACTGCAAGTCCCAAGCTACTGGTTCAACTTCTTTAGTGTCGAGATTGGCTCCGGCCGGAGCCGATCCTTCCATGCTAGAAGTCACAGTATCGGCTCCATCCGGCACCGATGCTGCCAGATCTGGACACTCAGTGTCGGCTCCGGCCGGAGCCAACGTTTCCTCGGCTCCTTCGGCTCCACCTATCTCTAAAAAGAGATCTCGATCCCCCTCATTGGAATCGATACGTTCGGCTCCGAGATCACCCTTGCTCTCGGAGCGGAGCCATCGGAGCCGTTCTTCTCGGTCGTCCAGGCTGTCTGATCACGACCTCGAGAGAGTGGTGAGTAGATAATAAAGTCTCAGGCATTGGCCCAAATGCTCCATAGCCTGTCTCAACAGACGGTAGCTATTTCATATCCACGTAACATTCCTCCTTCGACTCTCTTACAGAGCTCAGAGCCGGAGCTCCTCAGAGCCGTGACTGTTGTAGCTTTGGAGCCGATACCACCCCTTTTGGCTCCGTCGACCTCTGCTCCGATTTCCTCCTTGAGGCCTTCATTGGAGGGATCTGGGCGTCTGGTCTCTCTCGTCGGCTCCGAGGGGGCGAGTGGCATCGGACCCTTGTCCGACCCCCTTCTCCCTCTCGGGGCTTCGGCATTGGTGAGCTCAGCCCCGACATCTGCCTCGGAGCCTTCCCTCTCTGTGAGGCCTGGAGTTCCTATCTCTTCGGAGCGGGAACCTTCTGGTCTCTCTGATGGGGGAGCCTTCGAGGTGATGAGGAGTGTACTAGCCCCTGGGTGTAGTCAACAGTCAGTTCCATCAGCTCCTCCCACTACAGTGCCTGCTGACGTCTCTTCCCACTCTCTTGCTCCCGGACCCAGAGATCCAACGCCTCAGGTTTCCCCATTGGGAATATCTTCCTCTTCCGAGGCTTCTCCTGATCCATCAGGTGAACCTCCGCGTAAGAGGACATGTAAGAGGAAACATCTGGACTCCCCCGAGTCTATTACATCTGATACTGACTTGGATGAGTCGGAGGGATCCCCAAGGTCCTCCTCTGAGGATGTCTCTTTCTCAGACATCCTTGAACTCCTTAAGCAGAGGGGGAACTGGCCCTCCCTTAATCCTTCCGAGGACGAGTCAGTATACCTGGAGGCGTTAGGATCTCGACCCTCCACCTCCTGGGTGTCTCCGCCTTTTGACCCTGTTATGGACGTAGTGGCTCGGAAGGCGTGGATGGCCCCGGATTCTGTGGAACCTATTCCTAGGAGGCCTTCTAAATTTATTACGGCCCCACCAGATAGGCAATATTTGACAAAAGGTGTCCCGGTTGATGCCATGGTGGTGGCTGCAGCCACCAAGAAGGAACTAGCTGATCCTTCAGTACCTGTCCATCCTCCTAACAAGGATTCTAGGACTATGGACAGGTACGGAAAGCGGATGTTTTCTTCAGCGACCTTTGCCATGCGATCGCTGAACTACTTGTGTCACTTCACCCACCTTCAAAGAGATGTTCTTAAAGAGTTGGGAGAGGTTTTACAGGATCCGTCAGCTGCTGGGTCTCAGGATAAGATTAGCTCACAGCTAGGAATTCTTAACTCCATTGTTAACTCCTCCATGTGGCTCATTTCTTATGCAGCCGATGGAGCGAGTAGGGCTGCAGGCACAGGAGTGGCTTTAAGGCGTCAGTCCTGGATACAGCTTTGTAATTTTGCAGACCCCTTCAAGGCATCCTTCACAAACTCCCCTTTTGATGGTTCAACTTTGTTCGGACCTCAAGTGAAAGACACTTTGACTAGATGCGAACAAGATGGCAAGACTCTTTCTGCCGTAGGAGTCCATTTCTCCACCCCTTCAAGACCTTATCCAAAAGGTCAGAAGGGAGGGAAAATGTGGTTCCGCAAATCTCAAGGAGTCACACCTGATGCACGAGGTCAGTTTACCCCCAGAGGCAGAGGGGGTAACAACAACAGACGCCGCCCTAGGGGCAGAGGGAGTCCGCAGAATCAGGGTAGCAGAGAGCCTCTTTCTGACAAACCCTTCCAGCATCCCTGAGATGTTGCCTGATTGTCCACCTTCGGAGGCAGTCGGGGAAGATTATCGCTGTACCCAATAGCCTGGCTTTCCCTTTCTCAAGACAAATAGGTACAGTCGATTATATCCGAAGGTTACAAAATTCCCTTTATTCAAACCCCAATTCAGCAAAAGGGAACCCTTCCAGACATTCCACCCGCTCTAAGGGAACTAGCAGTACCAGAAATATCAAGACTGCTAGCAAAAAGAGCCATCCAGCCAGTCCCAGCAGACCAAATAGGATCCGGAATCTACTCAAGGTTCTTTTTAGTTCCAAAAAAGACAGGGGACTGGAGACCAATATTAGATCCGAGCAAACTAAACAAGTTTGTAAAGAAAACAAGATTCCGGATGGTCACGCTTCAGTCCATTCTACCCTTTCTGGGCAAGGACAATTGGATGTGCTCGGTAGATCTTCAGGATGCGTACTATCACATAAAAATTCACAGGCACTCCAGAAGATTTCTCCTCTTTTGGCTGGGGACCAGTCACTTCCAATTCAGGGCCCTGCCCTTTAGACTCACTACATCCCCCAGAGTGTTCACCAAATGTATGGCAGCGGTTACGGCTCACCTGAGACATCAAGGATTCCAGGTGTTTCCATATCTAGATGACTGGCTCCTCACTGCCACCACCAGGCATCAACTTCTCCAGGCCAGAGATTATACCATTCACATTTGCAGAGGGCTATGGATTTCTATAAATTTCGAAAAATCTGTCTTGTCGCCTTGTCAATCTATTACTTTTATAGGCGCAAATTTGGCAACCTTACGAATACCATCTGCACATAAATGTCCTAGAGATGAGAGCAGTGCTTTTAACGTTGCAAGCCCTCAACGACTCTCTTCCCCTGGGAACTATTGCAGTCCAAACGGACAATATGTCCGTAGTGTGGTATATCAACAAACAGGGTGGAACCAAGTCCTATCCACTGTGTCGAGAGGCTCTCAGACTTTGGCAATGGGCAATCTCTTCTCAGCGGTTTCTGATAGCAACGCATATCCCCGGGAAATCCAACATCATAGCGAACAGGTTGAGCAGAGCTATTCTCATGCCTCACGAGTGGTCTCTCAAACAATCAGTGACGGAAGAGATTTTTCAGGAGTGGGGCCATCCTTGCTGCGACCTTTTTGCTACACCTCAAAACAGCAAATGCCCAGACTTCTTCTCTCTCTTCCCCCCAGAGACGCTCTAACCCAAGATTGGCCCCGGGGACTTCTTTATGCCTTTCCCCCCTTTCCGCTGATACCTCAAGTAATTCAGAAAGCAACCGCCTTGAGAGCCAAGTTGATTCTCATTGCCCCTTATTGGCCTCGACAGATATGGTTTCCGTTCCTACATCGTTATCTTTTGGTACAGCCATGGCATCTGGACCCGGTTCCAGATCTTCTGACCCACCAGTCGGGGTAGCTGCACCAATCCATTCCTTCTCTCAGCCTCACTGTTTGGTTGCTCCACTTCCATCCTTAGCCAGGCTTCCTATGATTTCTAATCCCATCCGGGGTATCATAGTAGCTTCCCTAAAATCCTCTACCAGAAGGATTTACACTAGTATATAGCAACGTTTCTCCTTCTGGGCAAAAGCTAGGAACATAGACCCCTATACTGCTCCGATTCATTCGGTCCTGGACTTCCTAGCTGAGATTTTTTATTCAGGATCCTCTTCCTCCACAGTAAAAGTTCAGCTGGCAGCCATTTTGAATTTTCATATAGGCCTTTTGGACCACAACATTATGTCACATAAACTTTGCAAGGCATTCCTTCGAGGTATCTTTTTACTTAAACCTCCGATTAGAGACCCCCCACCACAGTGAGATCTAAATTTAATTTTAACATCCTTGATTCTCCCCCCTTTCGAACCTGCGGCTGCCTGTTCATTGAAATTTCTTTCTTGGAAGACACTCTTTCTAGTCGCCATTACTTCTGCCAGGAGAGTATCTGAGCTTCATGCTCTCTGCATTCGTCCTCCCTACTTAATTTTCCACAAAGACAGGGTATCTCTAAGGACTAATCTGTCTTTCTTACCCAAAGTGGCATCGCAGACGAACCTAAATCAATCCATTGATCTTCCAGTGTTTTTCCCAAATTATTCTGATAGAGCGGAACAAAAATTACATTGTCTTGATGTTCACCTCCAGCTCAGATATTATCTAGACAAAACTAAACATTTTAGGAAATCTGATCAACTGTTTCTATCCTATGCAGAGAACAGGAAAGGCCTTCCAGTTTCCAAGGTGACTTTATCTAGATGGCTGTCTTCTGTGATTACTTACATTTATCAGCTCAGAGGCAAAGAGTTGATTTCTAGGCCAAAAGCCCATTGTACCAGAGCTCTAGCTACATCTACAGCTTTTCAGGCTAGACTTCCAATAGACACTATTTGTGCAGCAGCCACATGGGCCTCTCCTCATACCTTTGTTTCACATTACAAATTAGACTTGGCCTCCAGAGACTAAGCAAATTTTGGTTCCACCGTTCTCAAGAGTCTGTTCCATTGAGCCACCCAGGATAGAGGTGCTAGGGACGCGGTCCAATCCAGCAAGAATGAAGGCAAGATTGACAACTTAACATTAAGAAGTTATGTATCTACCATAACGTTCCATGTTAGTTGTCTTCTCTCGCCTTCTTTCTTGCATCCTGCCCTCCATCCCCCTAGCCTGGTCAGACCAAGAAGATTATGCCTCTTCTATTAAGAGGCTATATCCTTTTTCTAGCTAATCAGCTTCTACTGTCACTAGATTAGGTTGATCCTTTTCAGAGGATTATGATTATTATGATTGTCATTTTTAGTATTGTTACTTTTCTTCCTCCATTACAGTTGGAAGAATATATTCATAATTTCCTTAGCTACCAAACGAGATCTGGGTAGTCTCCGCCTTGCATCATGGGATATAGGGTTGCCTCGAGCTGGTAAAATTAGCTCTCGAGCTTAGCAAGTGCCGAGTCGGAGCAGAGGATCAGCTCCGAACCCATCCAGCGAGAGAAGACAACTAACATGGAACGTTATGGTAGGTACATAACTTCTTATTTATGACCTTCAAATAAATGATGATATAAGTATAGATCTATTTAATTATCTGTTCCTTGCCCAAGAATTCCCCAAATATATGGTATACCCAAAATACATAAAAGTATTAGTGACCCCCCCCCCCGAGGCCTATTGTTTCTGGTGGAGGTTGGGTCACTGAACCTGTTTCGAAATACCTGCAGGACGTCTTGGGGAAGTATTTGAAAGTATGTACAACTGTGCTTAAAGATACAAATGATTTTTTGAATAGCTTATATGAATGGCAGTGTATTAATAATATGGATAACTGCATTTTGGTTACCCTGGATATTGCTTCACTTTTCACAGTAATACCTAACTAATATGGTGTTAATGCCATACGTGACTTTTTGTGTCAAGAGGTTAAAATGAATGGAAGAGACATTGAGACTATTTGTTCTCTTTTAGAAGTTGTTTTATTACATAATGTGTTTATTTTTGATGGTGAACCTTTCCTTCAATTAACAGGTGTGGCAATGGGTACGCCCGTTGCCAACACCTATGCCAACCTTGTACTTTATGAATGGGAGAAAAGGGTTATTTTAGATAAGAGTATTGAGTTCAACAAATATGTGTCATTCTATAAGAGATTTGTAGATGACTGCTTTATGTTATGGAAGGGTACTTTGCTGGATTTGGATCTGTATTTGCAGTACTTGAATGATTCAACTAGTTTCCTGAGTTTCAAGATGGAAACTTCAGATAGTGTTATGAATTTTTTGGATGTAACAATTTTTAAGGAATCTAATATTTTGGAATCCAAGGTGTTTAGAAAAGATGTTGATGCCCTTAGGTATGTTAATAAAAACAGCATGCATGCCCCTCATATTTTCAAAGGAACGTTGAAAGCACAGTTTATTAGGCTGAGTAGATTAAATACAAAGGATGAAGTGTTTCAAGAGCAGGTAAATGCTATGGCAGTGGAGTTTGAGAAGAGTGGTTATTCGAAGGAATTTATAAATAAAGTAATTAAAGATGTAATTATTGAAAGAGAGTCTAGGTATAAACCTATATTACGAGGCTGTGATGAGAATAGTGCTACTAAACAGGTGATGTTGGGTAATAATATTGCTGTTAGGTACTTGACAACTTATAACCTAAATTCTCATAGTGTTTGTAGCATAATTGAGAAGAATTGGGCAATTTTAATGGCTATGCCTGAGATTAGGTCTATAGTAGGTGATAAACCTAGGTTCGCCTATAGGAGCTCTGAAGCTTTGAAGCAGAAATTGTGCTACAAGGATTTTCAGAATAAAAATGGAGATGATAGAAGGGTGGCTAAAACAGTGAAATGCTATAATTGTACTTGTTGCAATGACATTTATACAGGTGATGCTACATTTACACATCCTATAACTAATGAGACATTTACCATGAGAGCAATTACTGCTTGTAATGAGGAGAGAGTAGTATATTTGGCTACATGTGTGTGTTGCACCTCATTCTATGTAGGCAAAACTATAAGAAAATTGAGGGAGAGAATGGTGGAACACAGGTCTGAAATCAGGAGGAAGTTGCCCACCAATGCCTTAAGTAAGCATATATTGGATGAAGGTGTGGGACATACTTTTAGATTTAGGGTCCTTTGTAAGGTGGAGGTAGGTCTGAGGAAGGGTGACATTAATAATTTATTGGAATTGAAAGAACTAGAATGGATTATTAGACTTCAAGCTGATGTAGCCCCAGGCCTAAATAATTCAGTTAGTCTAAAGCCCGTTCTGGCTAAAAGACAGAGAGAAGTTTTATAAGTTTAAGTTTTAATTATTAATTATTAATTTTTAAGTATGGTGCATGTGATTTCATATGAAACAGTATAAAATTGTTTATTTATAAAAATATATATGCTTTATAGATGTGATTTTTTATGTGCTACTTTGCATATATTTATTGATTCATTGTAGCTTTAAATTTTTATTGTTAGGTGGGTTGGGTTGAAGCATGTGACTTTATGTTCTCCTATTTAAATGGTGATTTTTTTTTTATATGTTAAGTTATACTGATGAAGGGTGTAGACCCGAAAGCTTTATTTCCTAAAGATCCTGGTGTATATTTCGTTGTTTTATTCAAGCAGTTGCAGTAACACCTATTGCTGAAATTACGGTATACAAACCAGTGCATAGCTCTGCTACCCTTCCGCGTTGGCTGTGCGCCGCAGTTTTTGATTGGCTCGTAGACCGCATTTATGGCCAATCGCAAACTCTGTCTACGAGCCAATCAAGTAGAGAGTCTGAGGAGGACAGGAGCCAATGAGAGCTCCCAAATACAGGGCACTCGTGTTCCTGGAAGCCTTTTCGCACCAAAATAATGGTTTGAAAAAGGCTTCCAGGAATCAGGGATTTTACTTTTTAGGTTCAACTAGATGAAAACACTTGGCTGGAAGAAGGAAGGAAGGAGCAGCTGGCTGCAGATCAAAGACATCAGGGGAGAAGACGGGAGTCAGAAGTGGAAGTTAGCCTGCCTGGCAGGAGAGGCGACTTGGCGAGAGGAGTCTGTTTGCTGTGTCAGAACAGAAGGGCTGAGGTTTTATCTTTCTGCTACGCTGCTCGACAACCAGGAGGAATATCAACTTTGGGCTGTGATGGAATTGGATTATTTGTGCTTGGATTGTATTGCTGAAGTGGTACCGTGTGTATAGGCAGAGTAGAGCTAAGTGTTTTAGGCTTTTAGCTGTAATAGTTGAAAACATTTCCCTTTAGAAGTGGTATACTAGCACAGATCTTGTTATTTTAGCAACTTTCTAAGTGTGTAAGTAATATTTAGTCTCAGTATTTTTGTGCTGCTTGTCCCTAGTATGTCTCTGAAGTTATAGATAGTAATTTTGTATGCCAACACAGATCCTGTTATTCTAGCAACTTTCTAAGTTTAGAGCAGCAATATTTAAAGTGTCTGTTTCTGCTGCTTGTCCCCCTATTATGTCTATTTTTTTTTGGGAGAAACTGTATGCCAAGACAGGTCCTTGTTCTAGCAACTTTCTAGGTTTATAAGAGCAGTTTTTAAAGTGTTTGTATGTTTCCACTGCTTGTCCACTAGTGCGTTTCTGAAAGTAATTGCCTTTTTTTTTTTTTTTTTTTTTTTTTTGAGAAACTGTTTGCCAAGACTGGTCCTGTTCTAGCAACTTTCTAGGTTTATAAGAACACTATTTAAAGTGTTTTATGTTTCCGCTGCTTGTCCACTAGTACGTCTCTGAAAGGAATTGCCTGTTTTTTTTTTGAGAAACTATGCCAAGACAGATCCTGTTCTAGCAACTTTCTAGGTTTATAAGAGCAATATTTAAAGTGTTTGTATGTTTCTGCTGCTTGTCCCCCTAGTACATCTCTGAAAGTAATTGCCTTTTTTTTTGAGAAACTGTATGCCAAGACTGGTCCTGTTCTAGCAACTTTCTAGGTTTTTAAGAGCAATATTTAAAGATTTGTATGTTTCTGCTGCTTGTTCCCCTAGTACGTCTCTGAAAGTAATTGCCTTTTATTTGAGCAACTGTATGCCAAGACTGGTCCTGTTCTAGCAACTTTCTAGGTCTGTAAGAGCAATATTTAAAGTGTTTGTATGTTTCCGCTGCTTGTCCCCCTAGTAATTCTCTGAAAGTAAATTCCTTTTTTGGGGAAACTTTATGCCAAGACAGGTCCTATTCTAGCAACTTTCTAGGTTTATAAGAGCAATATTTAACACTTTAAATATTGCTCTTATAAACCTAGAAAGTTGCTAGAACAGGACCAGTCTTGGCATACAGTTGCTCAAAGCGCTGTCTCCTATTAAACCCTAAAAAAACTAAACTTCTCCTTTTTACACCTACCAGTAAATCTCCCCCAATAGAGTTCACCGTATGATCCTGTGACTGTACACTCATATCCCAAGATCTAACTACCAAACTACTAGGTATCACCATAGATAATAACCTAAACTATCAACAACATTCTGAAAACTACTAATAAAAAATAGGCTCTCTTTATAGGATTAAATCCTTCCTCACTCCTGCAACCGATTAACTATTGCTCACACCCATCTAATCTCCACCCTTCTTTATGCCTCACCCATATTTACCAATCTGTCAAAAAATAACTTTAAGAAACTAGAAAACTTCTACAATAGCATAGCCAGATTTGCCACAGGTAATCCATATAGAACACACCACTGTATTAATCTAAAGCATCTTGGGTGGCTTGAATTTCAGCAGCAGCTGAAATATAATCAACTGGCCATTGTCCACAAAATACTTTATCAACCTGCCAAAACACCCATCCTATCTAACCTTATTCACCCCTATGATAACCTTAAGTCCCTAAGATCTTCACAAAAATTTCTTGTATACATCAATAAATCAAACAATAGAGCTGGTGACTCTGTTTTCTAATTCTATTGGAAAAACCGGGAACCTACTTCCCTCTGAACTTACCACACTTCCCTCTATTACTCTGTTTAAAAATAAACTTAAGCTGTTCCTGAAAACACATTGGATGTGCCCCTGTTCTAAACCTGACTGACCAACTTATCCATTATTACCTGAATCAACCTACCTTCTCATCTCTGAAACTATTCATCTTTACAACTAATGCGCTTCTCTTCTCTTAAACTGTTTCATCTTAACAACTACTATGCTTCCTCTCCATCATAGTCTTACCTATTACTGGATTCTTTAAAAAGTGACACATATTACTTCTAGATGTATTGCCTAACTGCTTCTCTATTTCATTTTCCTTTATCTTCATTTCTTATCTACATCTACACTATTTGTTTTCTTTTCTTTTCTTAGCTGGTATTCTTAGCAACAATTAAATGTAACTTCTTATTAATTATACTAAGTCTAATCAAATATATGTAACCTTCTTTATATGTACTTTATAAATGTGCAACCTCTTATTATTTCTTTTTTCTTTACAAGAAAATGTATTTGCATTCTAAATATGTACTTCTGTAGATGTGAACTTTATTTGAAATGTGTGGAGCTTTTCTCCCTGGGCCTCTACTGAAAATGGACATATATCCAGCTAGACTAGCCCGGTCAACAAATGTAAAATAAATAAAAAATAGATTGTATTTCTGCTGCTTGTCCAGTAGTATGTCTCTGAAAGTAACTGCTTTTTTTTTTTTTTTTTTTTTTTAGGAACTATGCCAGGACAGGTCCTATTCTAGCAACTTTCTAGGTTTATAAGAGCAATATTTAAAATGTATGTTTCTGCTACTTGTCCCCCTAGTACGTCTCTGAAAGTAATCGCCTTTTTTTTTTTTGAGAAACTGTATGCCAAGACTGGTCCTGTTCTAGCAACTTTCTAGGTTTATGAGCCATATTTAAAGTGTTTGTATGTTTCCGCTGCTTGTCCTCTAGTAATTCTCTGAAAGTAATTGCCTTTTTTGGAGAAACTGTATGCCAAGACAGGTCCTGTTCTAGCAACTTTCTAGGTTTATAAGATCAATATTTCTAAGGTTATAAGAGGAATATTCTAGCAATATTTAATTTTATAAGAGCAATATTTCTAAGCTTATAAGAGCAATATTTCTAAGGTTATAAGAGCAATATTTAAAGTCTCTGTGCTGCTTGTCCCTCTTATGTTGGACTTTGTCCAGTTTTCTTGCACTAAGAGGTTGAGAAGTATGTCCAGATGGATGTCAAAAGTGAGTTATAGTAATGAGATGCTTTAACGTATCCAGTTTTGTTTTTGGTAGAACTTTGTATAACTTGATCTTGAATTTTTTGTCTTAAATGGCACATTCTTGCAAAAGCACAGAGGGCCCTGGTTTTAAGTACCCTTTTAGGCATCTTTGCCAGGACCACACCTGGCTGTAGGACAGGGGTAGAACACATCTAAAGTGGTGAATGTAAAATGCAAGTAGTATTGTCATGATGTGTGTGAAAAGTGCCTTTATTAAGCCTGATGTGTTTGTCCTTGGCATGGATTTTGAGATAATCAAGGGTGCTTTGAGTACTGAATGTCATGAAAGTCACTCTTCCCTTCTGCAACACTGGTTAGGTGGGCAAGTGAGCACCAGAGGATTGAAAGTGTTGTTGAACCAAGGAAGTGAAGCATGCAGGCCTTTATAGTAAACAAAAGGAGCAGAGATGAGCAAGAGAAGAGGGTGCATAGTCAGGAAACTTCCAGTGATATAGGTAGGTTATGGCCGTATTGTCTTGCATCTTTGCTGCTGAGGACATTTTCTAATTTTCCTTTCTGCACTATAGCCCCATTTGTTTCATCATTTAACACCACTGTTTTACAAACCTGCTAGGTACAGACTACCCATATTACAGTGAGGACAGGGATGTAGATACAGATCGCACCCCAAACAAGAGAAGATGCACAATTTTTCAGCCATGTTGAGCAAGTGCCTTTGACTGGCTTTCTATGAGTAGGCGCGGAGTGAAATTTGCCTTTTGCAAGACTTGTAACACAGATTTCACAATCCATCATGGGGGCCGACATGATCTGCAATGACATGCCAACAGTGAGAAACACAGGCAGAATTGCAAGCATGCAGCTGGAAGATCTATGGTGTATTTCTTTGGACCTCATAGTTTAACAAGTACAAAGGTGGTTGAGGCAGAGGATGGTTTTGTGTCTCTCCTTGCTAAACACAACTTATCATTTGCAGCAGGAGAACACATCCTGAAATTTATGAAGAAGTGTGGAAAGGATCAAGATGTTCTCCGTAAAATGACATGTGGAGCGACGAAGGCATCGTGCATTGCACAGGATGTTCTGGGGCCTCATTACCAGAATGATGCTGCAGCAGCCTGCCAGAAATCACCATTCTGTGTGTATATGGACCAAAGCACAGACATGGGAGATGACAAACTATTACTCATCCTTGTTGGTTACCTTGATGAAAAGGCAAGCGAAAATGTGATAAGGTTCCTTCATATGCCAAAATGTGTGTCAGGAACTGGACAAGCAATGTTTGATTCTTTATCCACTCTGACAAAATTTAACATTCCAGTTTCCAACATTGTGGGCTTTTCTTCACACAATGCTGCCTCAATGATTGGAAAACACAATGCTGTCTCGTTTAAAGGAGGTGAAGCCCAAAATTATAAACATGAGGTGTCTCTGCCACTTGGCAGATCTCTGCAGTAAGGCTGCTGTAAAAGCACTACATTCACCAGTTGAAGAACTTATATCAGATACTGCCATTTCAGTTCTAGTGCGCAAAGACAACAAAAACTGCAAGAATTTGCTTTGTTCACAGATACTGACCCCCTCAAGATCATTAGACATGCACCTACTAGATGACTCAGTCTTGGTAAGGTTATTAACAGAACCCTGGACATGTGGCCAGCTCTAAATTCGTATTTTCTGTCTGCAGAGCCAAGGCCTGTTAAGATTGACTTAATTTCTAAAAACCTGCAGAGTCATGAAGTGCATATGATTTTTATGTTCCTTAAGTATGCACTGGAACCCTTATTGGAGTTAAACATACAGCTTCAGAGCAGAGAAACTTAGCTACTGACACTGCATGCCACTGTGCATAAACTCCTGCAGCAGTATGCTGGCAGACTCCTCAGACCTGCAGCTGCTGTCAGACTAATCAAACACAGTGATGTGTCAGTGTTGACTGACAGTAGCTGTGTTCTACCATATGGTGAACTGCTGATTGGCTATGAAGTTAAGCAGTACATGAACAGCCATGAGGAGGATATTGCCGGCACAGTCATCGAATTTAACTTTTACAAAAAAGTTGCAGCTTTTTATGCTGCAGTGCTGCAAAAAATGCTGAAAAAGTTTCCCATGCAGGATCACTTACTGAAACATGCTGCATTACTTATTAATCCAGCCAAAAAATTGGACATTTCAGGACTTGTCAGAGATGTTGACTTCCATCTTGGTGTATGCGAAAATGATGTTGAGGCTGAACAACTAATTGATGAGTTCACCCAATATCAGATCGAGGACACGGGGAATCTGACAGGCCCAGTAGATGGGCCCCACTCATGTGTGTCACAGTACTGGGCACACCTTCTGAGGGACCTTTGCACTGAAGGGAAACTGCCACTCTTTAAGCAGCTGATGATGAGCCTGCTTTGCTTGCCACACTCTAATGTACAAGCGGAAAGAGCATTTAGTATGGTGCGGAAAGTGAAAACTGAACTGTGTCAGTCTCTGAGTGTAAAAACACTGAACTCTTTGTTGGCAGTTGAAATGAATGAAGAACTGGATGTCTGTGATATTAAGCTGCCAAAACATGTTTTAGAGGCTGCCAAGAAAGCCACAGCAGCATACAATAAGTCTACATCTAACGTATGAAAGGATGCTGTTTAACTTGGTCTAAACTTTGTGTGAATTGCAATATGTCTGTTTAGAAAATGTAGTAAATGTGATTTTTATTGTTACATTTACTTATGGTGTGGTTATGGTATTGCAGATTATCAAATAAAGGTTTTTGGATCTGAGAAGTGTGTGTTATTGAATTTTACAGTTCTACCATGCTCCATGGCAATGGCACGTTTCACGCAGTGTGAAAATAGGGTGTTCCACATTTTGACCATTTGTCACATATTGTTATGGTCTGTGTTCCACATTGGCCACTTAAGAGGTTGAGAGCTATGACTGCAGAGTCCATTGCAGGTCAAAGTCAGTGATGAGAGGAAAAAATGGCTACCAGTTAGTCTTTAAGGCTGTAAGAGGAAGGGGTCTGGGACTGAATATGAATCTTAGGTGGTCTGATTAGTTTTTCTGTATGTGGATTGAATGCATTTAAAGCACAGGAGAGTTGTAATCAGAATGGTCAGTTTTTCTTGCAGATAGTTAAATAGGCAGGTGGATACTCGCCACCACACACACACCCTTATTCTAATAATTGGACCCTGATAAAGAGATCTGATAATACTTTCTGAGCTAGAGTACCAAGCATTTTTTTCTCCTCAGTACTCTTCATATATCCTTAAGTATGTAATGCCAAAACTCCACCAACATCATAAAGCACTGTAACTCAGTTCTGTTCGGTCAGAAAAATAAAAGAAATAGCACACATTGGTCAGAGAAGAAATGCCCATGCATATGTATATATGTGTGTGGTTGTATAAATGTGTGTGTGTGTGTGTGTGTGTGTGTCTGCATATATGTGTCTGTGTGTGTGTGTGTATATATATATATATATATGTATATATATATATATATATATATATATGTATATATATATATATATATATATATATATAAAAAACAATATATATATATATATATATATATATATATATATATATATATATATAATATATAATATATATATTTATATATAGGTTCCCTTCAAATAACCGAAATGCCACTTACCCAACTTTCAAGTGATTGAGCTGAGAACACCGACAGTACAAAACACCGATTGCTCAGAACATTGACGGGTAACTAACTGTAAGTAACTGCTTGGCCAGCATGTTGACCTTAGCCCCTTAACTACACGGTAGTGCAATCTCAGAGTTGGTATATTTAGTTGGGGAGGGTGGGGTCAAATCCTCCCACGTGGGTCTGTTTTCTTTGCTTCTGTTTTAGTGTGCTTGACGGGTTGGCCAACGGGTTACTTACCATTAATTACTCATCGGTGTTCCGAACAGTCAGTGTTTTGTACTGTCTGTGTTCTCAGCTCGATCATCTGAAAGTCGGGTAACTGACGATTCATTTATATGAAGCGGTTATATATGCATGTATTGTGTGTGTGTGTGTGTGTGTGTGTGTGTGTGTGTGTGTGTGTGTGTGTGTGTGTGTGTGTGTGTGTGTGTGTATAGATACACAGATGTCACACAATTAGGAAATGTGTGTTTTTGTGTGTATTTTTATACATGCCTATGTGTTTATGTTAAGAAATGATTGATGTTTGCACATGCTGATTTGCTAGGGATAGCTGGTAGTAGAAGTACCGTAGCAGAGTTTTGATAATTTCTTATTCAGTTGAGTATGAGGCACTGAAAATGAATAATGTACGTAGTGAAATAAATTGGTGACCTTTTTTTCCATGTCAGTGTTAAAGGGTGTCTATTAATAGATATTTACTGCTCACTTACACTAGATCAGTTTGTCTTTATAGAAATTAAAGACAGTACAGATGACATTTATCATGTTCATAGGTGTTTACTAGGCTAGCGACCACAAGGACCGTTTTAAGCCTAGCCGTGCATCCCAAATCTCCGACAAGTTCTGATACCTTTGATAAGTGTAAGCATGGACCTGGGAGATGAACCATTTACAGGTTACCTGTTTGCATCAGAGACATAGGTGCCAAACCAGGGTTTACGTTCCAGTTTTCCATCCAGTTGTCCAAGTTGCTCTTGAATTGGATTAGGGAGGAACTCTGCTTTTCATGGATAGGGAGCCTGTTCCATAGACGGGGTAGTCTCTGGGATACATACCTATCTCTCCAGCAGATCCTATTTATATCACAGGCAAGGTTTAAGTCTTTAGAATGGGTAATTCTGGTACTGTTTGTTTTGTGGATGTGCAGGAGGTCCATCAGAGTAGGGTCTGACAATGCTCTGTATGCTAGGCAAAGATCTCTCCTCAAAAGTCTGTAGGAGACAGAATACAGGGATAGGGCCTTGAGGCGGTCTGCATAGGACATATTACTTATACCCTGTATTCTTTTAGTGAGGAACCTCTGTGGACGTTCCAGTTGGATATGCCTGGTTAGTTACATACCAAATGGGGCATTGTACTCAATGATAGGTCTGATAAATGATGAATATAGTGGAACAATGACTTCTTTGGACTTTGATGCCATACTTTTGTGTATAAGTTGCGCAACATAGAATGATTCCCTCACCACTGTAGACACGTGATGATCAAAGGCTAGATTACTATCTATGTGTTTCCCTAGGTCCCTGACTACAGGGTCAACTCCAATGGGTGTGTTGTCAATATGATAGTTACCAGGGATGGATGACTTCCCAAAGGATACTGTTATGCATTTCTTGGCATTTAGTGTTAGTCTAGGACTCTGACACCAGTTGTTTGTCTGTGTCAGCCCCTCCTGTAGAACATTTGTGTCAGTGTGAGGTTCAATGACAACTCCTAATTTGCAATCTTCTGCATATTTAGTCAGCCAGAGACCACTGACATTGGCCTTGACTTCTGAGAAGTAAATGCAAAAAGGAGCAGTCCAAGGACTGATCCTTGAGGGACTCCACTTGTGACTGGCCTCTTTGTAGAGGTGGACTCCCTAATTCTAATTTCATAGGATCTGTCTGTGAGCCAGTTAGCTATCCACTGGGTGACACACAGGTTTGTACCTAACCTCTTGAGTTTGTCAACAATGCCCGAGTGGGGTATTGTACCAAATGCCTTGGCCTGGTCAAGATAGGCAGTGTGAACGATTTTGCCCTCATCCATTGCTTTGGTGACCTTCTCAAAGAAGTCCACCAGATTGAGTAGGCATGATCTGCCCTTTATGAAACCAAACTGGGTTGGGTCCAGTGTCTGGAGGTTTACTATAGCTCTATCAATAATCTCCATGAAAATTCTTTCCATGGCTTTACATATAAGCTAGTGAGACTTATGGGTCTGTAGTTTCCAGGGTCTGTAGATGGCCCACCTTTGTGCAGAGAGATGACTGTTGCCTTTCTCCATTCATGAGGCACAAAGCCTGTTTGGAGGCTACAGTTTAATAGTAATTCCAGAGGCCCTGATAGGTCATGTTTTGTGCTATGTAGAAGGCATCCTGGGATATTGTCTGAGCCCATTGATGCAGTGTTCTTGGTCTTAGAGAGAGAGCATTAAGGACCTCTTCTCTAGTTATAGTAGGAGTACTTATATTTGATGATATTTTCTGAGAGAAGGCTGAGGGAAAGAGAGGAGTAAAATTATAGCTGAATTTATTAGCCAGGAGGTTTGCTATATCTTATAGGTGGCTCCATTTACAATGAGCTCTGCACACAATTGTGTATTGCCTTTGAGGCTGCGGACATAGCTAAATAATGCTTTGTGGTTGTCCTTGGCCTGGGAGGCCAAACTTACCTTAAATTCGACTTTGGTAGACTTTATTTGTCCTTTGAGTTGTTTGTTTAGTTTAATGTGAGTGCTTTTATCCTGCTGAGTGCTGCACCTCCTAATTTTTGCCATGACTTTCTTCCTCCTGTTATACATCAGACTGATTTTGTGATTCCACCAGGGTGACTTGTTTTTTGAGTTAGTTCTGTACTTCTTCCTAGTGGGTACAGCTGCCTCTGTACAGCTATTAACATGCTTGTACAGGGTTCCTGTGAACAGTTCTGCATAGGCAGTAGTGTTTTCAGGGTTTATAGGGGCTTTAAATTTTGCCAGGTTCTCACTTAATAGCAGGAGGTTAGCCTTAGAATAGTTCCTGAATACTCCTGGTTTAGCTGGGGTCCAGGTTTTATTTTTACTTCAAAGGAGACCATTTTGTGGTCTGACCTTACCAGGGAAGGCATTACAGTAGGGAGTGTGCAGCACTCTCCCATATTAGTGAGGACCAGATCCAGTATGGTTGCACCCCTGGTTGGTGTATTGACTATCTGGTCCAGGGAGTTTTTGTTTACAAAATCCAGGAATCTCTGTGCAATTACGTTTGATATCATATAGGATTCCCAGTTAATAGTGGGGTAATTAAAGTCACCCATAAATATGGTATTGGGTTGGATGGTTAGTGTTTCTAATAAGTTTAAATACATGGTATGGGTTTCCTGGGTCTTAGAGGGGGACCTGTAGCTTGCAAGGAAGTGATATTGGATTTTACCTATGGTGATTTGAAAATGGAGCAGCTCAGTGCATTGTCCTGTTTGACCAGCCTTGAAGTATATTTATTTTTTATGTAAATAGGAACACCTCCACCTTTAGCCCCTGCCTGTGAAGTAGCTGATCTAAATGTGTGGAAGGCATTGTAACACTGCACTGTTGGTATGCTGTCCACAGCTTTAAACCATGTCTCTGAGACCGCACAGACATCAGCATTCTCTAGGGTAAAGAGAACTTCCAGGGAGTGGAGTTTTTTGTTTAGTCTCCTAGCATTGATCAGTAATACTTTTAGATTTTCTTGGTTTTGATTTGCTATGTCGGAAGTACTTTCAGTTTGGCATTGCTTAAAAAAGGCACTGTGGGGGAAGACAGTGTTTTAGGTATTATTCAAAAGTCTAGAAGGGAGACGTGCAGACCATCCCTGGCAAAGCAGCATGGTCTGTTGACCATCCTCTTTCCATGCTGACAAATATTGCACCCCCTTAGAATGACACCTGAAACAAAGCCAAATATTAAAGTCAGTCATCTTTTGTTCATATTGTAGCATCATCCTTGGAGAAGGTAAAATGCTCAATGCTGGGCTCATACCAGCCTAAGACGCATATTTCGAAAGCTCTATGATGTCTCTCTTCATATAGTCTAGGGAGATATGTCTCAGGTCATTTACACCCACATGGACTATGACTGAGTCATATTAGTAATTGTGTTCCAATGACCTGAGTGCATGTATAATGTGGTGGATCTTATCCCATGTTAAGCAACTGACCGTAACGTTCTCCTTACTCAGCCTGGTGAGAGGGACATCAGTGTGTCTCACAATAGAGTTTTCAATGACTAGAATGTTAGACTGTGTGGTGACTTGTCATATGGGCTTAGGGGTAGAGGCTCCATGAGATGTAGCTTTATGTATTGATGTGGGTGTTGTTTTGAAAGAGTGCATTTGTGGCTGCTGAGGGTATGTGTACTTTGTCTAGGAGTCCTTGTGGTTTATGAAGGTTACATATAAGTGCCTCAGTATATGTGGATCTATATGTCTGCTTTGAATTGTGCGTGATGGATGCAGCATGTGTATTACTGACAATCTTAGTGACATTAGTAGTAGTTTTATGTAAGAGCTTTGCTTCCAGTGGCAGTGTGTAACTACATCTCTCACGTACCTGTTAGATGCTTAATAACATTAGCTTTTTTCAAGGTGTTACATGGTCCTACTAAATTTGTTTTTTTATTCTTTTTTTGACCATGTTTTACTAAGAAATTTGGAGGTTCTGTTAGATTGGAGTACACTGTGTGTGTGTGTGTTTGTGTGTGTGTGTGTGTGTGTGTGTGTATATGTATATATATATATATATATATATATATATATATATATATATATATATATATATATATATACATACATATATGTGTGTGTGTGTGTGTAAAATGAACATTTTTGTGATCATTAATTGTTTACAAGTACAGTAAAGGCTTAGCGTAAGACCAAGTTTTTGCTGATCGTTTGACTTAAAGATCAATTAGTCACTTAACTGTGGATGTAGTGATTTATTTTTGTTATCGCTGACTATTTATCTGCATGAATTTAATTTATGATTGATGAAGTAATTTCTTATTTCATTTTGTTTTCTTTGAAGCTCTTGATTCAGTAGCTCCAGGGAAGTGTATGTGGGTAGACTATCAGAATGAATCTTGCTTTAATAAATTAGTTTTTTTCTTTATAAAAGAAAAGGGAAGATGATAACTTGCAAATAAACAAAGCCCCTGGGGAATTTTTTTAAGAATAGGAAAATGGTTAAGAACTGTATAAAGAAAATGGTTATTTTTAATAATGTACTACTTATACTGCTGTGCATTAGTTTAATTCTGGGTTGTAACAGAAAAGCTTTGTTGCACTACATTAGGGATAAGAGGAAAAGCCATACTGCTTGTAATGAACAGGAGAAACAAGATACTGATTGTGTTCAAGTGGATACAATTTTAATTAGTGCTTTGCAGGTGATTACACTGATAATGGTGTTGTTGAGGCTGATCATAGTGAGTTAAGTTATTCTCAGTTCTTGCTTTCAAATGTTATGCCTCTCTGTGGTGCTTTCTTCATTCTTTTGCATTGTTTGGTACTGACATCTCTGAATTTTTCAGTCCAACACATATTTTCTGTATATAAATTCATCTTTATAGCATCATATGTTATGCTGCTCTTGTTGCTACCTTATAATCGAATGCAAAAAGTCATTGATGTTCATCATTCCCACTGCCTCAGTGGCATCTTGGGTTATCTGCCAAGGTAACCCAGTACTGGCAGTTTTCAAAAGCTCAGGCTCCCGTACTTCTCTATTCGTGTGGCAGCTGATTGGTTGAGCATATCCTGAGAGGGGTAATCCTATGGCTAGGCTTGCAAAGGCCCCAGGGCCATTATCCTAGTGCACACCTATGAACCTATGATGAAGCTTCTGTTGCTTTTTTTGTGAATTTCACTATTAGATAAAATATCTTGGGACAGAGTACTAGATCTGGTAGTACTTTGTTCCCAGATATTTTATCTAATAGTGAAGTTCACAAAAAAAGAAACAGAAGCCTCATCATAGGTTCATAGATTCATAGGTGTGTACTAGGCTAATGGCCCTGGGGCCTTTGCAAGCCTAGCCGTAGGATTACCCTGGCTTCGTGCCACCCGACCTTATTTCCCAGTGCCTGTGTCGAGTAGAGCGACTGGAGTTATCCCCGCAGTGAGTTTTCTATTTCCCATCGACTCATCAAGATTTTTCTTGAAGAGGGTCAGCGAGGTGCTCTGCTTGACATGTATGGGAAATCTATTCCATAGCATGGGCAGTCTCTGGGTTGTGAAACTGTCCCTCCAGTACGTTCTGTTGATTGTGGTAATGAGGTTGAGGTCTCTGGAGTGTGTGGTGTGGAGGAATTGGGATTTTTTTAGATGTAGCATTTCTAACAGAGCTAGGTCAGACATGACTTTGTAAGTCAAGCAGAGATCACCTCTATGTAGACGATATGAGACAGAGAATAGTTGGAGTTTTTTGAGTCTGTCCATATAGGACAAGTATTTAAGGCCTAGGATCCTCTTTGTGAGGTACTTTTGTGGCCTCTCCAGTTGTTGCGGGTGTCTAGTGATGTACATGCCAAGTGGGTACATGCCTAATGAGGGAAGAGTAGAGGGAGACAATGACCTCTTTCTTCCTGGATGCAAAACCCTTAGTAATGAGATGTGCCACATAGAAGGAGTTTCTGACCACAGTGGCAATGTAGTGATCAAAAGAGAGGTTGCTGTCAACCTGTGTTCCCAGATCTGTTATAACAACTTCTGTGTTCAGTGAATTACCATCGATGTGGTAATTCACTGGAACTGGGTTTTTCCCAAAAGGGATGACACATTTTTTGGCATTGAGCTTAAAGCCATGTTTCTGACACCAGTCGTTGGTCCCAGTGAGGCCGTTCTGTAGGATGTCAACATCACTTGGGGGGTTAATAATAGCTCCCAACTTGCAATCGTCTGCAAACTTTGTCAGCCAGAGTCCCTTTGCATTGGCCTGGACATCAGAGAAGTAGATACTAAACAGGAGAGGACCCAGGACCGAACCCTGTGGGACTCCACTCGTGACTAGTCAGCAGTCTGACTTGGAGTCAGCTACTTTCACACTGTGGGTTCTATCTGTGAGCCAGTTTTCAACCCACCTTGTGGTATAGGGGTTGATGCCTAGCTTAGTGAGTTTTTCTTTGATTCCTGAGTGAGGAATGGTATCAAAGGCCTTGGCCAGATCAAGGTAGGCTGTATAAACCACCTTGCCTTCATCTACAGTTCTGGTGACTGACTCAAAGAAGTCGACCAAGTTGAGCAGGCATGATCTACCCTTCACAAAACCAAACTGTGTGGGATCCAAAGTTTGGAGATTCCCTAAATCCTTGTTTACTAGGTCCATGATGATGGTTTCCATAGTTTTGCATAGCAGACTCGTCAGGCTAATGGGGCAATAGTTCCCAGGGTCTGTAGTCACTCCTCCTTTGTGGAGAGGGATGACTGTAGCAGTGCGCCATTTGGTAGGGACAAAGCCTGAGGTGAGGCTGTGATTGAACAGGGCTCACAGGTGAGGTGCCAGTTCACTCTGTAGTTCATGCAGAACACAGCCAGGGATATTGTCAGGTCCCATAGAAGCTGTATTCTTTGCCTTGGACAGTGCTGTTTTAGCTTGTGCAGCAGTAATACTGGGGGCCTGGCAATCTGCTGATATTGTGATTGGTCCTTTGGGAGGGGGAGAGGGGTAAAGTTGGCACTGAATCTGTCGGCCAGTATATCAGCAATATTTGTTGGCTCAGTATTGGAGGAACCATAGTGCAGTAGCTCAGAGCAAATCTGGGTATTGCCGTGGAGATTCTTTACATAACTATAGAAGGCCTTGTGGTTGTCTTTACTATCTTCTGCAATTCTGTTTTCATGGCTAGCTTTAGAGGATTTGATGAGGGATCTCAATGTTTTGTTGAGGCTGATAAGGGAGTTTTTCCAGTCTTGGGACTTCACCTTATTCCGCATCAAGTTTCCTCCTTCTGTTGTAGAGTTTGTTTATGGCAGGGGACCACCAAATTGGCTTCTTTTTTTGGAGGAGAGTGTCTTGGTTCTATTGGGTATGGCGACATCCATGCATTTGTGTACGTGGTCGTACAGTGCATTGGTGTATGATTCGGCAGTCATGCAACTATTCTTCATTTGCATGGGTGCCATGAAGTTAGCCACCTCTGTTTTTAACAGCCCAAAGTTAGCTTTGGAGAAGTTTTCATGGTGGTTACCTTTGAGGGGAGGGGGATGTGGATTTCCAAGGTGATTAGTTTGTGGTTGGATCTAACCAGAGAGAAGTTGACTATTGCTGTAGAGCAGTGGTCGCCCATGTTAGTAATGACCAGGTCAAGGATGTTGCTACCTGTAGTGGAGGTAAGAGCGAGCTGGTCCAGGGCATTGGAATTAATGAATTCCAGGAAACGCTGGGCAAGTGCATTGGTACATGAGTAGTTTTCCCACTTAATGGACGGGTAGTTGAAGTCACCCAGTTTGAGAGTGTTAGGTTGGACCATAATATTCTTCAGGGTGCTTAGGAGTGTAGAGTGTGAGTCTTGGGACATGGTTGGGGACTTGAGCAGGATACGACCTGAATCGCTGTCTTACCCAATGTTAGCTGCACCTGAAGTATCTCTGATGGATTATATTGGGCTACCAGTCTGGAGGTGTGGGCATCCTTTATGAATATGTAAACATCACCACCTTTGGAGCTTCAGTCCAAGTTCTGGGGCCGAAAGGTGTGGAATGAGTTATAGCCTAGTAGTGCAGGTGTGCTTTCTGCTGCCTTGAACCAGGTCTCTGTTACAGGACAAATGTCGATGTTCTCCATTTTAAGGAGTGCTTCAAGCGAGTGCATTTTGAGATTTAGACTTCTAGCATTGAGCAGCATGACCCTCAGATTGTATTTGTTTGTAGCTGTTACAGTGGTAATTTGGTCTTTGGAACAGCGCCTAAAAAAGGCACTATAGGGGTGGCAAGAGTCTTGGCCGGTATCCGGAAGCCCAGGGGTGACAGATGCAGGCTATCTATGGCACAGCATCGAGGTCTGTCAGTCATGTCATCCCAGGCAGACAGATACTGGATCCCCTTAGAATGACACCAGAAACTTAGCCATTTGTTGAAATCAGTCATCAGTCATTTTCTGCTTGTACTTTAGTATCATTCTGGGTGATGGTAGGATGTTGCTCAGGACTAGGGTCATACCCGCCTAGGCTACATAATCCGAGTGCTCCTCCATGTCTCTTTTCATGTAGTCCAGGGAGGTACATCTCAGGTCATTTACACTTACATGTAAAATGACAGAGTCATATTTGTACCCATTGTTGAGGGATCTGAGTGCGTGCGTTATGTGGCAGAACCTGGCACCTGACAGACAGCTGACTGTTACTTTCTCCTTATTCAACCTAGTTAGTGGGACATCAGTGTGTCTCACTATCGAGTCACCTATGACTAGTGTGTTGGGCATGCTGTTTTGCCTTAGGGGCTTTGGTTGAGTGGCACACTGTGTAGGAGAGTTATGTGTCTCATGATTAATGTTGTGTTGTGGTTATCGAGTGCATTCCTGCCTTGGTTGGTCTCTGCTGTTTGGGTAGATTTTCATTGAGAGCCTCCATGAAGGTGGGTGTGCGGTTTGTGATTTTATGTGAAGGCAGTGCTGATGTGTTTTCTGGGGGACTGTGTGTTCCATGTGGTGTGGTGCAAATGTTGACCTCCTCTTGACCAGCTATTCCGGTCTTGGCTGGAGAGTGTGTGGCTTCCAGTTTGGATATATAAGTGCATCTCTCGCAAGTCTGAGTGTTGGGAGGTAAGAAGAGAGGGTTGTCAGTGTACATGAGGCAGTTGCTACATTCTCTAAGGATGCCCAAGTTCACGAGGTTAATAGGAGAAAGCACAGGAAACTGACCTTTAGACATGCCTGGAGGGGTGGGCATTAATAATAAGTACTGGAGCTGTTTCCTTGTCGAACGTTTAGTGCTGGTAGCACTTTTGTGTGCTACAATAATTGCTACAAGAAATCTGGTAAAGTGCTAGACTAATAAGCTAGTAAAAGTGCAGGAGAGGAGAGTGCTAGCAGATCTAAGGGAAAAATTGGAGAGCAGACTTTGGCACCACTCAGAAGCTTACAAACAGTCCTGGATACAACATGTCTGTATCTGGATTAGACTAGTTACAAGAAAGGCTGGAAACAAGCGCAAATGCAGGCTTTTAAACCAGAAAGATGAAAGTGATGGAAAAACTGCCCAAATGGCCAATAAACTACAATTTCTCGGCCAGAATCCACTCCTCTTGTGGTAGATAGGCTACCTAGTGCATACCACTCTTACTGAAAAGCTAGAAGGCTTCCCTCCAACACAGAAAAGCTTGGGGCGCTCAGAAGCTTACATACAGTCCTGGATACAGCAAATCTGTATCTGGACTAGACTAGTTACAGGAATGGCGGGAAAAGCGCAAATGCTGGCTTTTAAACCAGAAAGTTGAAAGAGATGGAAAAACTGCCCAAACGGCTAATAAACTACAATTTCTGGACCAGAAACCATTCCTCTTGTGGTAGATAGGCTACCTAGTCCTTACCACTCCCACTGATAAGCTAGAAGGCTTCCCTCCAACACAGAAATGCTTTGGGGCCTCAGAAGCTTACAAACAGTCTTGGATACAACAAATCTGTATCTGGAGTAGACTAGTTACAGGAGAAGTGGGAAGCAAGAGCAAATGTGGGCTTTTACACCAGAAAAGTTACAAGGGATGGAAAAACTCCCCAAATGGCCAATTTACAATTTCTGGTCCAGAAACCACTCCTTTTTTGGTAGGTGGGCTACTTAGTGCTTACCACTCCCACTGATAAGGTAGAAGGCTTCCCTCCAACACAGAAAAGCTTGGGGGGCTCAGAAGCTTACAACCAGTCTTGGATACAGCAAATCTGTATCTGGACGCTACTAGTTACAAGGAAACAAGCTTAGAATTTTTTTTTTGTTACAGAAAAGCAGCTAAAACAGCACTAAAAACAATTCAAGTGCACTGCAAGCTAGCACACGTGAGTGTGTAGCAATATTAGAGCAAATACAGTTTAAATAAATACAATTTTTTCAAAGTGTATTCTGAACTGAATTCAATTATTGTTTTATTCAACTCTGAGCAGGTAAAAAGTGCCAAAAATATACTTATCAGCTGAGAAGCACACTCTGTCAGAACATAAGGAGATTCTAGCAATTTCTTTTCCAGTAAAGTGGAAAGGGAGAAAGCAGGAACAGCAGATAATTCAAGGTTAAGAACTTAAGTGGGTTGGGCTTCTCAAATGTTCTCTCTGTATTAGGTAGAATGAGCTAATGACACTAGACTGGGAGGAGTGTCCCAGATCAAATTTACAGTATGGACGGGCAACTGCAAAGCCACCAAGTATAAGAACAAGACACCAGTAGGGAGGGCGGGTGAGAATCTATTACAGCTACTAGCTGTAGCAGCTAAATTAAAGTTTTAAACAGATAAAAGCATTCTCTAGAGTCTCCTTGTTCCTTTAACTGCAAACAAATCAGTTATATGAAACTTGACTAGAACACAGAAACCTCACAAAAATGCACAGAAAAGCACAGATAGAGCACTCACAAACATAAAATACAACTCTCAGTACGAAAAAGTTTACAGTTAAGTAATTCAGTAAAAATGCAATTACAGTAATGAAACACTACGTAGCAATGAAAAATACAGTTAAAACAGTATACAACAGTACACAAATGCAGTGAAACAGTACAAAAAATCATACAGATGATAATCAAATTATAGCTGTTCATAAGACTAATGTAGTTTAGTGTGTTCTGCAGACAGATAATTCTGGTGGTTGTGTTCCCATACATGGCACTAGTGCTAGTTTGGCTAAAGACCCTTCTGATGATGAATCTGATGAGGACAATGGAGATTTCCTAGCTGACAGTGAGTCCAGTCACTTTGATTTTTTGAAAAGTTAACTTATGCTCAAGTCCAAGCAAGGTTCACTTTTCTTCAGATGATTGCTATATTTAGTGATTTATCTTTGATTGGGAGCAGTTGGAACTTCCCCAGAGCTAGGCATGGTATATGGCCTTGTAGAGGACTAGATGCCCAGCTCTGTGGCTATCTCCCCCTGTCTAATCAACATTAGAAGATGTTTACAGAGCTGCCTGCAGGACACCAGTATCTATTCCAGCAGTTCCTAAAAAGCCTCAGAGAAAATATAGGATCTCCTCAGATATGACAGATCTCTTTTCTCATTTGAGTGCTAACCCAGCTGTGGTCTCCTCAGCTTGGGTGCTCAGATAAAAAGTTCTTGGCTTCATCTAATCCAACACCACCTAATAGAGGAAAAATGATTAGATCTTTAGGCCAAAATGATGCATCTTTCTAGTAATCTAACCTTTAGAATAGAAAATTATCATGTATATGGAAAATATATTTTACAGTGTGCATACCATTTGGATGACTTTGCTGCATCCTTATGTGCAAGCAGGAGTGTTGTATGAATGATATTATTTCTAATTTACTCAGGTTTCGAAACATGCTTTAAAGAACTGTACTTGAATGTGCAGATACAGTCTCAAGAAATGCTGCTTCTGATTTTGAATGCATCTTAAAGTTTTGAATTGTTCTTTGGGTTCTCTGTTACACAGATTCTCAAAAAGTGGGATAAAAGAGGCAGCTTAATACATGGGGTATCTAGTATGTTTCATGTACCCTCACTCTTTCCATAAAAGGTGTCTTTCTTCAAGGGTCAAAATAAGCAAAAATCCCATCCAAACAAAAGTCATGGATCTGAAAGGAAATGGCAGGAGTATAATTTCTTGAAACCAAATAAGAGGGATTCCTTTCTGTAAAAGGCTCATCCCCTGCAAAGGAATGACTATGCCAAGTCACACACCACCACTAACTCCCCCGACCCACCATTCCTTCTCTTCCTACTTTGCCAGGCTCTGTCTGAACACTGCAGACTATTTGCAAATAACCTCAGAGAAATAGATTCTGAGAACCGTAGTTATCTACATTTTTCCTTATTTAAATGACTTGATGATTTGTGCAGATTCTGTATCCAGGTGCTTTGAGTCCTTAGACAGTGTCACATCCCTCCTTCCTACCTGGGCTTCAAATTAACCCTTCAAAGGTCCTTCCTCATACCCTCTCAATGAATTATTTTCCGGGGGTGGTGGATAGACCCAATAAAAAGTTTGGCCTTCCTGCAAGAAGACAAAGTTCTGACTTATCAGGGCATTTTTTTATCTCTCTCTCTTCTAGGCATGGCCTCAGTAAGAGTGTTCCTCTAAATTCTAGGCCTCTTGATATCAATGATCCTCATGATACCACTAGCAAGACTACACATTTTTTCGTCTTTTTTGTGGTCAAAACAGTTTTTGAAAGTAGTGTTAAACATGAAACCCCCCCAAAAGCAAATTCTCCCTCCCTGGCATCTCATTTGTGTTCTTGGAAAATTTTCCCTTAATGGACCTAACACCTTCTTCTCTTGGATTTCTAGGTACCAGTACTGGCATTTGTGAAACAGGAACTGGAGTGATGGAAGAATCAGCTGTCTCTGAGTTCAGGACTCCCTTTCTCTCCTCATACCCCAGTCAGGTGTGCCCAAATGAACTCTTTATATTTTGCATGGGGAGTAGTATCCATGGGAGTTCAAGTGTAAGACTTATGGGTTCTTCCAGACATGTCAAAACACACAAACATGAAAGAAATGTTTGAAGTGTTTCATTCCTTAAAAGTTCTTCACCACTTATGGACTCCAGGTCTTCTTGTAGTGTTCATAGACAACACTACTGTGATGTAGTACCCAAAGAGGCAAGGGGGTACACGGTCATAACTTCTTTACTGGTTGCCAGTGATGGTCTGGGAACTGGCTCTAAGGCATTCTCTGAATCTTCAGGCCTCAGACATTTTTTTCAGAGCAAAACAGTGGCAGGCAGACTAAGCATATCCTGAACCAGACCCTCATGAGTATAAGCTCCATGTAGGGGTCTTCCAGGACTTGATCCATAAGTGTGGAACACCTTGAGTAGAGCTGTTCATCTCCTTTCAAAACAGACAACTGGAAAAAATTATGTTCAAGACATCCTTTCGCCATGCTTGGAAGACAGATGCTGTATCACTCCCATGGTGGAGAATATTGCTGTATGCATTTCTACCATGTTTAGTGATTTCCAAGGTACTTCTAAATATTCAGAAAGATAACCAAAGATCATTGTGGTAACCCCTTTTTGGCTCAGGCAAAGTTGGTTCCCCCTTTTAATGTGATTGACCAAGGGCAATTACAACAGGCTGCCTCACAGTCTGGATTTGCTCACACAGCATCGGGCCAAATGGCACAGCCCAACTTAGAACAATTGCAACTGATGCCTGGATGATTCTATTCTGATACCTTTACGTAGTTGTTCCATGAGGATGTTCAGTAGGTATTTAAGGAGGCAAGAAAATATGCAACTAGAAAATATTACATTTGCAAGTGGAAGAGGTTTCCTAGGAGGTGCTTAGCCGATAACAGAGGTCCTGAAAAGGTATCAACCCCTCTGGTTTTGAAATATTTTTGTGAACTAATTAGAGATGGTTTGTCATATGCTTCTATCAAAATGCATCTTGCGACCGTCTCAGCTTGCTTGCCTATGGAATCCCTCTTTTTTGTCTTTTTTTGTGGTCAAAACAGTTTATGATAGTAGTGTTGCACAGGAAACCCCCCAAAAAGCAAATTCTTCCTCCCTGGCATCTCATTTTTGTTCTTGAAAAATTTACCCTTACCCCATTTTGAACCTGTATCGCAAGCTGATTTATGGTTCATTACTTGGCAGACTGTTTCTCTGATGTCTGCAAGGCGGGTCGCTCATCTGCAAATTCTCATAGTCAGCAAGCCCTGTCTGATTTTTCACACCTTCAAGGTTGTCTTACATAATCCATTATTCTTGCGTAAAATTTCTGAACTTACCTTGAATCAAGCCATCCGTCTCCCAGTGTTCTATCCTGAACCAAAAAACAAAGGAGAAATGATTGTGTATACGTTGGATGTGCACTGGCAGCTCACGTACTTACTTAACAGAACAGAGCCCTTTGGGAATGCTGAACAGCTGTTTGTCTACTATACAGGGATAAGAAAGGTCATCCTATCTCTAAGCAAACTATTGCACAATGGTTGGCATGTACTATTGTTTTCTGTTACTCCCATATTGGTAAATCTCTTCCAGGTAAGGTTAAGGCTCACTTGACTAGGGCCTTATCTTCTTCAGTGGCATATTGGAAAGGAGTGGACTGTAGAAGCCATCTGGAGGTAGCAGCCTGGTTCTCTGATCATATCTTCACAAGGCACTACAAACTAGATTCCTTTTCAAGGTCCAGAGCAGGTTTTTCCAGGACCATTCTCCAGGGACTCCTGCAGCCTTATTCTTCCACTTCCAAGATAGGGCAAGCTTTGAGAATCTACTCAAAATGCCATTGAGGCATTGGGAATGATGAACAATAGTACAGCTGAGTAAACCTTAGTTACCTGTAACAGTAGATGTTCGAATTCCTCACTGCCTCAGTGGCAGTCCCCCTCTGCTATCCCCCAGATTGTACATAGCTGAGGTGGGTTTCAAGCTCTTAGATTTGGTTGTCATTGGATTTGTTTTTTATGTGATTGTGTGATTGGCTACAAATCTATTCTTGCTAGATGATTCTAGCTTCATGTATTTTCCTCTCTTTTTTTGTAGAAGTAGGAAAGTCTGACTACTCAGTTCCTGTGACACCTGAATGCTTCCCTCTCAGATTATGTTCAGCCGATTAGCTGCTGCAGGAAATGAAATGGCTAATAGCCCAAAATGCTACTATTGCTGTGAGGAATTTGAACATCTGCTGTTACAGTTAAGTAGGAATTGTGTGACTGCACTTTTTTATTTAGAGTGCTGATAAACTAATAAGTGTATTGGTGCCCTGTCACATCTTTGACAAGAAACTGCAAAATATAGTAAGCAATATCCCCTTATCAGAAAACAAGAACTGAACATTCCTGTTGTAAACACACAACTAAACTGATGAGCGCGTATAAAGTACACTATTTTTTTAATTCCTGAAACATACTTTTTTTTAGTTGTTAACTTTCTTTAAGATTGTAGTTGAGCCATAAGGTAGATGGAAAACACAGAAAGTAGATGAAAGGTCATTCCTTGGAGCTGAAACATAGTAACTAAATGCTTAGGCAAGTACACAACTTTCCTCAGTGTTGTATAAATTAGCTTAAATACCACCTGAACATATTTGTCGCCTCACAGTAAGACGTTGTCCTGTTCGATTCTCAGCTAGAGCGTCTTCTGTGTGGAGACGTGCGTGAATGGGCGTACCTTCATTGAAGGTTGTGCATCAGGGCTGGCAACTCGGCACGTTAAAATATACTGCCAGTCATTAGCGGACCGGAGTTCCGCTGTGGCCACCCCTCACTGGGAAAAGCCGAAAGACACAACAACCACCTGAACATCATATTTCTGTTCTATAAGATATGGGAGGGTTGAGTTTTGCCCAAAATGAGCAGCTTATTATGTGTTCAAGACACAGATACCAAGCTTGAGAGGTGAATCTTGGCATCTATATTAAGAACATTTAGTAAGGGGTTGTGATCAGAGATCCAATCATGTAGGTCATGGAGCTTTATCTGCTCCATGTATCAACCATTAGAGAAATAAAAAGCAAATGAGAGAGAGAGAAGGTGTAGCAGCAAGAGGTGTTTTATCTGCTGTGAATGCCATCAAAGCGCTTAACAAGTATTGTCAAACAGCTTGTACTTGTCAATTTCTTTGTGTAAGAATTCTGGAGAAATGCAAAAATAATAGAGGGGCAAAGGATCAAAACTGGGGGCATATTTTTAAAATATTGCTTTAATTCCCTTAAAAAGTTAATAGAAAAGCATTAACATACATTTTCTGAATAATAATAAGTATAAAACTCTAATGCCTGGCATTAATGACTGACTGTAATTCTTAGTGATTTACCAGAAAATCAAACATTTGAGACAAAATTACAGACATTCTGTATATTCAGAAAACTTTGAAAGGTACATCAGGCTGAAACAAAGTGTTTCTCTGGCAGAAGATAAAACAGCCTTTAAAAGCTGTTATACACTTTGTTCTGCCACAATTTCTATTTGTAAGTATGGCAGAGTGAAGTTCTAATAGCTTTTAAAGCTGTTTTACCTTCCGCTGCTTTTCTTTGCTAGCCAGCACTGTCTGTTGTTAGTCCACCTTCAAGAACTGATCTTCATAATACTTCGGATGTCCTTAAAAAATTTTTAAGGACCCCTAAGTGCTGTAAATATTGGGTCTCATGCTAGGGAAGTGCATAACAAGTTTATCTTTTTCTAGATTTTGAAGTGTAATTGTGAAACTCCATACATTACAGTGGTGTAGTGGATGGAGTGCAGTGATTATCCTCTGAATTCAGAGAAAAAGCTTTGTTAAACACCTTTTTGATGTGAAAAATAAAGTTTTGCTGTGCAGCTCTCAGTGGTGTTATCGTCTTTTCTTGCACTAGACTAGAGGATAACAGCATCCAGTACTGGCTACTGCAGAGCAGCAAAGTAAATTAAACCTTTAAAATCTGTAAGTAATTTCACTTACACATACAAAAATTGGATGAGTGAAGCATCTTAACAGTTGTAGATAACCAGTTCCTCAGAACAACAGACAATTTCTGGCTTCTGACTATGTGACTTTGCTAAGTATGTTATGTCTTTCAAAGCTGTAAAATATTTCTTAGTTCTACACTTTTGTTTTTCCTGTGTACTTTGTAGTAAACTGGAATAGCTAAAGCTCCGTGTATTATAAAGAATTTTGATTGGTCAGTGTTCATCTCTTGAGCTTCTCTTTGCTCCACTCTAAGTGAATTTCTTGGCATTCATCTGTCAAACATGTAACATCTAGCTTACGATTATAGACCTGATCAGAGTCCTCTGTAGTATAGTCATTCATGCTAAATATCTAGCCACTCATAGCAGTGCATAACCCATCTTTTGAATTTTTGCTTTAAGAAGGTTAGTATGTTGTTCCCATCTCCCTTCTGCTGAAAGACTAGTCCCAAATATGAGCAGTTGTTTTCTTTTTCTACCTTGTGACATTTCATGTTTATGTGCACTTTTCTAAATGTTTATGAGAAGACAGTGTGTTAACATAAACTGCTCTGCACAGAGTATTTGCCTTTTTAAGGTATCCTGTGAATTTGCCACTACTGCCAAATTATCTGCAGTCCCTGTGGTGGAGCACAATACTTTCAATATTATATTAGATGCATCTCTGCTGACATCTGGTAACCTTTTAAAGGGATTATCAATCTAAACTAAAAACAATCAGCGGGGCAAAGATGCACCCTTGCCTCATACATGTATTTGCTTCATATTTAATAATAATACCTTTTTGGAAAACTTTTATTATCCATTATTGTCCTCAGCATATCCCTATTTAACTTATAGAATGCAGAGTGTTGTGATGAAAAGAGATACTGCCAGCCCAGCTAGCTGGAATTTTGTAAACAATTATATGTTATTTGTGAATATCAACAAGATTTATATAGAAATGTGACAAAGGGCGATGCTGCCAGCACAGCTGTCTGGAATTTTGTAAATTGTTATGTGTTGTTTGTGAATGTCAATATGCTTCATGTAAGATGCATGTGTTACAAATGTATTAGAACTGTATGTCATGTATATAACTAAGTTTGTACAAATATGTGTGTTGAAAATATATTTTATAAAGTACTGAGCTTAAATGTATCCACAGTGTGCCCTACTAGAAGAGAACAGACATGTACATGCACTATTGTAACTGCTTAAATGTATATATTTTAACAGTGGAAATTGGAGTACTCCTCCTGGTTAACTTCAGATAAATAACTGAAATTAAATTACCTTTTGGCTAGGCCATAAAAAGATTTTATCTTTCAGTTTCAATGTAGCAAGGAGACACAATGTCTAAAACTATGGAACTTTCTGTATTTTCTTTAGCATGAAGTAATTGCCGGTTTTGAAATGTGAAGGAATGTGATTGTTTTATGACTTCCAGCATCTGCCCAAAGATCTGAGGTTTATGTATTTTCACAGGTAGATGCTAAATACTGCCAGATTCCAGTAGTGGGGGTTTCACCTGGGATAGAGTCAGATGACAAAAAATGATGTCATTCTGCAAGCTATCCCAGCAGTAATATTTGAGATAATAATTTCAGAAGTGTCTTAGGGAGACACAGCATTCTGTATTCTGTCTTGGACCTGACAACAACAGCTAGAAGATCCATTCACCACATCTACCTTGCTCTGTAAGTTAGTTAACTAGGGTATAGTAATTCTCTTAGATATAGTCAGAAATATAGAAAAGCTTAGCTTAGATATTGTTCTTTATTTATTTGAGACTGTCCTGCAATGTTATTTTAAATATCTCCTGTGATTTTGAACTCTGATGTCACTGTAAATATATACAGAGTATTTTCTTGTTGTTTTAATTTTTATTGAATGTATTTAAACCTTTCATTGTGGCTGATCTGTTTAGAGATATTTAAGTTCTGAGAGTACTTGCATATTTATTTGGTGACACTGTATGGGCCACTCCTAATAGCCTTGCTCTTGGTCAAACTACCATTTGTATTAATAGTAACATTACACTGTACGATTGGGCACCCTTTGTTAAGGGCCTTAAAGTAGCTGATAAGGAGCTGGCTGGTGGCAGTGATAACTACCTTATAAAAAGCAAAAATACACAGGAACAGGTTAAAGGTGCGGTACAAGAAAACTGTGTAAACTTGAAGTAAAAAAACAAGTACCGAACCAACACAGCTGGGCAAAAACCTCTATTTATTAAACAAAATAGAATGTAATAAAAAGTGAGTGCTTTTGTGACAACACTATAGTGTTATCACGAAAGTGCTCACCTTTTATAACTACTTTGTAGTCTGGGCAAAAAGGGGCATAGCTGGTAAACCTGTGCCAGCCTTTCCCAGGTGTGTGTGTGTGTGTGTGTGTGTGTGTGTGTGTGTGTGTGTGTGTGTGTGTGTGTAAATCAAACCTCAACGACTGCTTGTGTCAGCTACTTGGGCAGAGACATGAAGCACTGGTTGGACAGAGAGGGTGCTGGAGGTCTTGGCTTGGCCACTCAGATGAGATCTCAACCCTATAGCTCTGCTAGTGGGGAGTCTTATTGGGGATCTGGAGAAAGAGAGAGAAACCAGCCCCGGACTGACTGTGGTCTCTGTGTGCTCTTAATGGAAATTCCACTTGATGCAGAGAGCTGCATCTGATAATACTGTGTGTGTACCTTGTCATCCTCTCAGTTTATGTCCCCCACTGGTGCCAGTGGTAAGGATTGAGGCGATTACTGGTTCAGTGGTGGGGCATCACAAGTGTAAAAATGTAAAAGAAGGTAAATAGTCTGGATATGGATCTTGTATATTTCTCTGCTACATGGTTATTTATTGACATATGATTACTGGAAAAGTCCAACAGAGTAGGTGCACATTTTCAGCAGGGCCCTGGGGAGAAAAGCTCAAAAGTTTTAGAAAAACATTTTAAGAACAATCATTTTACAATCTTCAAAAATAATAAAATACAATTAAAAAAATTACAATTTAAGCAATTATACCAAACTAGACATAATGTGAAAACAATGGTTAAAAATCGATGCAACTTATGTAGCAATGATTTAATATTTAGAGAAATTTTAGCCTGTTGAGAGAAATTAAAGGTAAGTTGATATGTATGATGCATATAACAAGAATTACAATATGAAGTGGGAGAAAAAAAACAGGGCTTATGGCATATTTAAATAGTGAGTCGGGAGAGAAATTGATTAAAGTAAAGAAGGGGGGTGAAGAAGAGGGAGTAAGGAGATATAAAGTATGAAAAGGTATTTGTTCATATTTAGAGATATAGTTTATCTTGGGCTTGAGCAAGAAAAGAGACAGATTTTGGCTAGGAACTGTTTCAGAATGGTTTGAAATGACTGGAATGAGGGTTTTGACCTGATAGATACAGGTATGGAGTTCTAAGCCTCAGCAACATGGAACGAGTGCAGACTATGCCCAGCAGATTTGATAGGTTTTTGGACAGAGAGGAGTTTTTGGTCATTGGATCATAATGTCCGAGTGGGAACATAATTGCGTAGAATGGTATCTAGTGCTGAACAAGCAGATGGATTTTGGATTATTTTACAGATGGTGAGAAGCTTTGTATATGGTAGTTCATGGAGTACAATTTAGGCTTTTTAGTGCTGCATAGCGGTGGGTTCTGCAAAGGGTATTTGCTACAAATTTAGTCATTTTATTTTAACATTGTTCATGTTTTGATTTCTGTAATGTATGGAGGTTAGTAAGGATGGGAGCACCATAAAGTAGTGAGGCAGGGAAGTAAGTAGTGACAAGTGTAGCTTTGGTTGCATTAGTAAGAACATTCTTGTCTCTGTAAAGCATTCCTAGTTTTTGGTGATTTTTTTTATGCAGTTATGCATATGCATGTTAAATATAAAATTATCGTCCATTATCATCCCTAATAATTTATCAAAAGTGACTTTGGTGAGGGGCGGAGCCTAGATGCCCAACTGAGAGTAGTGAATTTTGAGAGCTCCATAAACTAGTATAATAATATAGGAAAATGTTATTATTTTCAAGTTTAAAACATCAGAAATCTATGGGTCTGTATTAGAACACCGAACATTCAGAATTTCGAGTTTTCTAATATCGAACCCAATGAATTGAAAATTTAAAACATCGAACATACAGAACAGCAATTTTCTTCCTAGGGAAAAAAATCACTGTTCTAAAACACATACACACAACACAAGCACACCAAACAAACAGAAATACACACACATACACCTAAACTCTTACACCTAACCCTACACTAAACTATACATACACCACTAACTATCCACTTACCTTAACCCTAACCCTAAGGTCCGTCACTATCACACAGTCACCTCACCCACGCCCTAACCCTAACTCACCTACCCCTCCCTAACCCTCACGTCTACACAATCGCAAACTTACCTGACCCGCGCCCTAACCCTAACTCACCTAACCCGCCCTAACCCTCACGTCCACACAATCACACACTTACCTTAACCCAACCTGTAACTTTCCACCACAGCGCTGAAAATACCAAAGCACAGAAATAGACAACCAAATTCTTTCCGTAGGAAAAAATTCAGTTTTCTGTTTCTTTGATATTTTCAGCATTCGCTGAAAACGACTCGATATTCGAACACTCGAAATTTTGAACATTAGGTGTTTTAATATAGACCCGAAATCTATAGATAAACTACTAAACTACATAAAAAACTCCAAATGTCCACAAGCAATCGAAACCAAAAACCAGTAATAATGATGAAAAACGGTGATAGTGAAACTTCACGTCTTTATTTCTCTACCACGCAATAAAATCCACAATAAAATCAAGCGCTTTAGCTCGGTCAATACCGAGCTTTCTCAAGATGAAAAACTTAGGTGCAATGCCATCAATAAATAAGTATTAATTAGTCATCTGACTCATTCATTAACATAATTGATAAGGGCTCATTGTACTAGATACAAAAATATTACTAAAACTCACATTTAAAAAGCACTGCTACTAAAAAAACCTAATAATCATTCATAAAGATTAATGTAGTTGTATGTTGATAAACACAGTTTACAATCTTGTTGCATAAAACTGTTAAAAACCTTTTTGTAAAATTAACTAAAGTACATAAATGACCGTTTTCTAGGCTAAAAATACCTAACAACTCTTCAAACCCCTCTAAACACTTTAAATCTGTTGAAAATGTCTATGCATATTGGACAAATCTTGCTGATCAAGGTACTATGACAAAAAAATAGTTCAAAAATACTTATAAAAAAATAAAAATATGATGCTTACCACATCTTATCAAAAACAATTGTAAATTCAGAAATAACAGTAAAAAGTGTATTGTGTAAGCTTTAGTAAACAAATAACCGAAGGTTACTCATAGTCGGGCCATCCTCAGCCTTAAAACACTACTAATATTAATATTTTCATTAAGACCTGGGGGTTTACCAGCATCTAATCTGAGTTGCCAGAGGAGCTCTTTGTACTCCAACCTGGTCTCCCAGTCGCCACCCCTAGCATCTGGTACCACTTGATCTAAAACCATGAATTTAAGCTCCATATTGGGACAAAGGTTAGAATGTTTGAAAAAAGCACTATTCTCCTTACTTTTAGAGACATCATATAAGTGCTCATAAATCCTTCTTCTCAGGGGCCTTTCCATTTTCCCTATATAAAAACTAAAACAACATGTACATAAACCTAAATAAACTATGCCTTTTGTTCCACAATTCAAATGACGATCAACGTGAAAAAGGAACTTCCTGGATGGAATATAAAGTGTGCTGTCATTGATAATGGCAGTATATTGCTTACATGCCCCACATTTGAAAGTACCCAACAAACCATACCGTGTTTAACGCGACGCCCATTTTGACTAACGGCACACAGAGTGAGCCTTTTGAGGAAATGCCATCGGGCAGTGCTGTTAATCATGAGCAAACTGCTAGAACACAGTCGCGGCAAACTAACAAGTTAGATGGTCGACATAAAGATTTTAATTTTAATGCCTGGACAGGACAGCAATTTCGCTTTAAGCAAGGTACTGTGCTTCCTAATGAGAAGGTTGACATTGAGCAGGATTTTAATGACTTAACAGACAAGCTCTATGCATACAAGAGTAATCAGTTGGAAATTGAATATCTCAAAGAGTGGTCCTGAAGGGTCTCCGTTGTTATAGGATCCCCCGATAGTGTTCAACTGGGAACCTCTTATTACAACAAGCTCTGTGATATATTTGATAGAGCTGGCTTGGAGATTTTGGAAGTCATGATAGCAGAATATGAGGCGAAGGCCGATATTCTTCTAAAGGAATTGAATGTTTTAAATGAAACCTTAGTCAATGACAGTAATTTTTTGAGTGTAAAGAAAAATTCTGACAATGTGTTTTATGAAGTTGATCAATATTGTGTGAAGATTCTTAACCGTAAGATTAGTAAACTGGAAAGGGATCTCATTGAATATAGAGAGGGAACAGCTTATCCACCCCCTGGCAGGGGTAGATGGAATAAGCAGGTCATTGATAGGTCCAATCAGGTGAACACCTATAAAAATGATCCCAGACAACTGGTAGAACCACTTAGAAGGAGTGAGAGTTTGGCCGAGAAAGGGAGAAAGAATTCTCATCAGGATTTTCAGCACCCCCCCTGGCAGACTGGGGGGGAGGGGTCTGAGATTTCAGCAACAGGGATGGAACAATTGACACAAGTAGAGCAGGGTAATGAATTGGTCATGAATGGTTCCCTAGAGGCCTTTACGCAAGTTTTTGGTAATAAATATATGGTCAGTAAGAAGAACAACTTTGTTATTTATAACTTTACGGATATTGAGTTAAATCAAGATCTTTTTGATTTGTTCACCAGAGGTTCCCATTTTGTACCTCTACGCTCCTTCAACCTGGCCAATGCCCTTGTAGATTTGAAATTGTTTGTTAGGCATCTTAATCTTGCACTTTATTTCAAGGGGCAGCCACATAATAGGGACGGACTTTTGAGAACCAGTACTTTTAATCCTCCCACACATCCCTCACTTAAAGTTTTCGAGGAACTTGTAGAGAAGGACATTAGGATGTTAAATTCTAAGAAATTCCCTTTACCTCCATCCAATTTAAGTGCAAATGAGTTTCAGTTAATTGACTACCTCAAAAATGAAGGTTGCAGGGTTATGAAACCCGATAAGGGGGGTGGAGTGGTTTTAATGTACACCACTGATTATGACACCCACCTCTTCAATATGTTGCAAGACACAGAACAATATGATTTAGTTTCTAGGAATGAGATGAATCTTGCTTATTCCAAGATTATTTTTTTATTGACTAATCATTTGCTACAAGGGGCCATTAATGAGCGGTTATTCAACTATTTACATGTGGACAAGCCCAGGACCCCAGTTATTTTTGGGATCCCCAAAACACACAAGGGTTTAGATCCACTCAAGTTCAGGCCCATTGTTTCCGGTGTGGGGGTATTACTGAACCCCTAGGTAAATTTATTGACTATGTTGTGAAGAAATTTGTTTCTTCTTTGCAACATATATGTAAGGACTCATGGGACTTCCTTAAAGGCATTGAGCCCCATTTTTTTCAACCTGATCTTTTGATGATCACCATTGACATAGTGGAGTTGTTTCCTAGTATTCCTCACTCCACGGGCCTAGAATGGTTTAATGAAGTATTGGTCACAGAGGCTGGTCTTGGTAATAGGGTCACTAATTTGTTAGTAGAGTTCATGGAAATTGTGTTGGAAAACAATTTCATTTACTTTAATGGAGAACGTAAATGAACAAATGAACAGTCTGGTGCAGGAAATAAAGCGAATGATACCTCGGCTCGGACTATAAAACGTTTAATAACACACAAATAGATTCACAAAACAGGTTAAGCACTTTCATCTGGCTAGCAGACTTCATCAGAACATGGTTAATTGTTACTGCACTCATTAAATACCAAAATTTGGCGCCAAAAACTGTATAAAAATTTAAAGAACAAGGCAATTTAAAAAGCATGTTACACAAATACATAAATAAAAATAGTTAAAATACACAATTATACTAAAAACATCTGCATAAATATCTCATGTTGCTTAACAACAATATTGATTCTATGAACCTATAAAATAATATATATATCACTTCTAAAATGTCAGTATATATCTCATCTATTGAAAAACTATTGGGACATAATTAAATATGGTTTAATACTAATGAAATCATTGATACCTGGATATCTAGTGGCATCAACATATATCTGCCACCTACTCTCCTTCATTGCCAATAATGCTTTAATATTTCCACCATACAGTGAAAACCCCACAGTATCAATGATGACAAATTTAAAATAATGTGTTTCTCCATTGTGTAATATGTGCTGATATAAGGCATTCTTGTTGTCCTTGGTTCTAATGCTGTATTGATGTTCATAGATGAGTCGTTTAAACTGTCTCTCAGTCTTACCTATGTAGAATGCATTGCATTCTACACAGGTAGCCAAATAAACCACAAACCTGGTATTGCAGTTACCACTTCTACTATATAAATATGTTTTATTAACATTGTCCAACTTACATCCTTTGACCTCATTGATGAATTTGCATTGATTGCATGCTCCACATTTTTTAGTACATGTGGTTCCTCTTTTCTTATTAATGCTATTAGATTCCAGTAAGTTCTTAATATTAAAACCTGTCTTATATACAATATTGGGATGTATACCTAATATCTGTGTTATGTCATCATCACTTTTAACCAGATTCCATCGTTCTCTGATGAAGGTTTCAATATTATGTACTATTGGTGAATACATTAACACACAAACCATACGACTATGTTCATCTTCAGGGCTTTTAGTTTGTGTTGTAATCACACTACCTAAATTCCCTAAAAGGGGCACATACTTTTTACCTCATTCACTAATAACATACTTAACTATGTCATTCAAAAGAATTTCTGGGTACCCCCTGATAGTGAACATAGATTTTATAAAATCCATTTCTTTTAACATAATTTCTCTGGTAGATGACATACAGGCCGCCCTAATACATTGCCCTTTGAAAATATTTTTGAACACATGGAGGATGATTACTACTGTACTCCAAATAGTCATTAGAAAAAGTCTTTTTCCTATATATACAGGATATGAATCCATCATCCCCTTGACTAATATATGTGTCCAAAATCGCTATTCCACTAGTACTGATGGAATGAGTGAATTTAAGAAATTATGTTGTATTATTGATGTAGCTAATAAAATCTGAAATCTTTTCTATAGGCCCATTCCACAGCACAAAGAGGTCATCTAAAAACCTAGTGTAATAACCAATGTACTGAAAATATTCTGATTTGAATAAATATTCAGATTCCCATTCTAGCATCACCAGGTTGGCAAATATGGGAGCACAAGATGCTCCCACAGCCACACCCCTGGTTTGCCTAAAAAACTCATTTTCAAACTGAATGTAATTATGATCTAAAACCAACCCCATCATGTCTGTGATAAGACAAATTTTGTCCCAATTCATACTGGAGTACTTCCTCAAACTGCTGCTGAAATACTCTAAGCCCAAAACCCTGGGAATACATGAGAATAAATCAGCAACATCAATAGTAATAACAATAAGGTTGTTAATCCATATTTGGGATGTTAACTGCCTAAAACATCCAAGAATCTTTTATAAGATGTGGAATATTATTATACACAGGCTTAACCCATTTGTCAATGGCAACACCCAACGGGAAGGTTTTAGATTTACTTCCTGATATAATAGGTCTAAAGGGAGGGTGTGTTAAATTCTTGTGGACTTTGGGAATTCCAACAATCGTAGCTAATATAGGAAATTCCACCTTTAAAAATTCGTAAATCTCAGTGATAATCCTATTATCTAACAAATACTCTTCCAATGCTAAATCAATTCGCTTGTAACCTATGTTGATTTCATTAAGAGAAATAGCATCATAATTCCCTGATTGATACAAGATATATTTCATTAATATAGTCCATTTTATTAAATAACACAATCCCTCCCCCTTTGTCAGGTTTCATTAACCTAACCTCTTTATTATTCACAAACTTCAGTAAACATTTGTGTTCATCCTCTGTCAAATTTGCCTGTATACCAGTTTTTTTACTATTATCAGCCTTAAGAATATTATTAAAAAAAAATTTTTATTGACTGATCATTTGCTACAAGGGGCCATTAATGAGAGGTTATTCAACTATTTACATGTGGACAAGCCCAGGACCCCAGTTATTTTTGGGATCCCCAAAACACACAAGGGTTTAGATCCACTCAAGTTCAGGCCCATTGTTTCCGGTGCGGGGATATTACTGAACCCCTAGGTGAATTTATTGACTATGTTGTGAAGAAATTTGTTGTTTCTTTGCAACATGTATGTAAGGACTCATGGGACTTCCTTAAAGGCATTGAGCCCCATTTTTTTCAACCTGATCTTTTGATGATCACCATTGACATAGTGGAGTTGTTTTCTAGTATTCCTCACTCCACAGGCCTAGAATGGTTTAATGAAGTATTGGTCACAGAGGCTGGTCTTGGTAATAGGGTCACTAATTTGTTAGTAGAGTTCATGGAAATTGTGTTGGAAAACAATTTCATTTACTTTAATGGAGAACTTTATAGACAGAAGAAAGGAGTGGCAATGGGTGCCTCCTGTGCCTCTCTTTATGCAAACGTCATGCTACACAGATGGGAATAGACCTTTATTTTTTCAACTAGTTGGGTTCAATATATAACACACTACAGGAAGTACCTTGATGACATTTGTCTACTTTGGAATGGAACAGTTGAGAATTTTTATGATTTTATTAATTACATTAATTCCACTACCCATGTTTTGTCTTTTACTTATAATGTTAGCCATGATGAGTTGAATTACCTTGACGTTACCCTCTCCAAGGACTATACTAACCAGAAGTCTCTGTCTAAACTTTATAGAAAGGCCACATTCTCCAATTCATATCTACACTTTGAAAGTGGGCATCCTTTCCATCAAAAGAAAGGCATTGTCAAAGGGCAATTTATTTGGGCATCTAGGATGTCCAGTACCCTTGATTATTTCTTGGAAGAAGTAAACTTTTTGAAAATTTTGTTCTCTGAAAGGGGCTATCCCACACTACTAGTCAACACCTTGGCCCAAGAAGTTATAGAGAACAGGGAATTTAAATACCCCCCGTTGTTAGGGAGTGGGGTCACTTTGGCCAAAGGGGATGGAAAGGATCACCAAGTTGAGCATCATAATAATTTCATTTACACTTATTCCAACAGTTCTTCTGAAATTGAAGATGTGGATGTTATGTGATCCTATCTCGCCTACATTCTGACTGATGGGTTCGGAGCCGATCCCTCGGCTCCGACTCGGCACGCTTATGCCAAAGAGCGAAGTCTCTTATTGGCTGAGCTTACTATATCCCAGGATGCACCACTACCAGTTCCCCAGATCTCGTTTGCCGCTAACAAGTGAAGACGTGGTCTCGAGCTGGCTGAGCTAAGTAGTGATTATTTTCACTAGTTTTTCTGTCAGGAATTTCTTTTTTCTTCAACAAAAGCTGTTTTAACAGCTATTCTTGTGTTTAGAGTGAGTTTAGTGAAATTTACTTGGTAAATTCTTGTGTTGTGAGTGTTGACTAGGAGTACCTCTTGTGTGGAAAGGCCTTTCCCGGTCTTTTTGATTGTAGGTGACTTCTGTTTTGTTTAGGGATCTCGGATCCTTTATACTGTTGATAGTTTCTCTTTCTTGTAAAGAAGGACAAAGAAGAGAGCATTTCTTTCTAATTACAGTGTTTGTACTGTGTTTTGGGCTTTAATTCACCGGAATGTCTCAAGTACCTAGGCCTTCAGGCTTTAAAAAGTGCACCAAGTGCAACTTTAAAATGTCTATCACAGATGACCACTCTCTCTGTGTTTATTGTTTGGGTGCAAAACATTTGCAGGAGTCCTGCAGCGTGTGTCACGCTTTTTCCTTGAGAGTCCTCCAAGAGAGGAAAAATAAGCTCATATTAAAAGGTCTTATAAAACCCTCCTTTGAAGAAGCTTTAGCATCCTCTCCTTCTCCTGCTAAAAAGAAAAGGGCGTCGGCTCCGACCAGTCCGTCGGATCCGATCGCCAAAAGACATAGGCAGGTTTCTCCTTCGGCTCCAAGGACTTTGGAGCCGAGGGCGGAACGGTCTGCCTCGATGCCACCAGTCTCGACTCCTCTGGCTTCGGAGCCGATGGCTGGGGCATCGAGAGGCGGGTCACCTTCGTCGGCTCCACTGGTCTCGGAGCCGACAAAGGTTGTCCGCTCAGACACTTCCTCCTCGGCGCCGAAGTCCTCCTCGGCACCGATGGAAACTGGTTTGGGTATTCCTTCGGTGCCGATAGTCATCGAGTCGCCTCGGAGCCGGTCCCCTAGCCCCTTGGGGCCGTTGGAGAGGCCATCTCGAACCCGTTCAGTATCCTCTAGGTCATCGAGGATGTCAGATTCGGACATAGACAGGGTGCTCCAAAGACTGTTCCAGTCCCCAGTCTTTCAAAAATTTGTTTCGGCTCCGACCCAGTTGGCTTCGGAGCCGACGGCCCATGCCCATGTCATTGCCATTCCTCCTCCGACCGCTTCGGCTCCATCGGAGCAGGTGCTGTTGGAGCCGGTGGAGGTCTTAGGGTCGGCTCCGACCCTTACTCCAACCCCGGCCTTCGGGTCTGAGTTTGGTACACGGACTTCTTCGGCTGGACCTGGGGGTGATGTTTCGGGACCTATGCTGTCGGTTCCAAGCCTCCCTCTCGGTGCTTCGGCTGCGGGACTTCCGTCTGCTATCATGGCTCCGGGGACCGGACACTCCCAGGATTCTGGGGGTCCGGCTTTCAGAGCTATCAGGACTGCCTTGGCCAAGTCTTCTTCGCCATCTCTCCGGCTTTACCGGCACCTTCCTGGGCGTGGAGACTGGGTCTTTGGCAGTTCCCTGTCCTTAGGCAGCGGAGCCCCTGGGCCTGAGGTTACCCCACTGGGGTTCCCTCCTCCTGAGGGTTCTTCGGATTTGTCTTCAGAGGAGCCCCAAGGAAGAGATCGTGCAAGAGGAAGCACGTGGACTCCCGAGTCTATTACATCGGACACTGATCTTGATGATGCGGAGGGGTCCCGAAGTCGCCCTCGGATGATGTCTCATTTGCAGACATCTTAGAGATCCTCAAACAACGAGGCGGCTGGATATCCAAACCCCCCTCTGCTGATGAGTCAGTGCTTCTCAAGGCCTTTGTGGCTCAGCCCTCCGCCTCCTGGGTGTCTCCGCCCTTCGACGAGCTCCTGGATTTAGTTTGTCGGAGGGCGTGGGAACATCCAGATACCGTGGAACCAGTCCCTTCTCGTCCTAACAAATTTTTGTCTGCCCCACCCGAGAAGGAGTTCCTGACTAAAGGCGTGGCTGTAGATGCCATGGTGGTGGCATCTGCTACACAACAGGACGTGGCAGAGGCTTCAACGTCCGTCCATCCTCCTAATAAGGAGTCTAGGAGCATGGACCGGTACGGGAAGCGTACCCTGACTTCAGCGGCCTTTACGTTAAGGTCCCTGAATTATTTGGCACATTTTACCAGGCTTCAGAGGGATCTGGTCAAGGAGCTGTCAGATTCCCTCTCAGGTAACCTACCTGAGCAGCTAGCCCAGTCGGTTAGCTCTCAGTTGGCTATCCTTGCTTCAATTTCTAACTCGTCCATGAGGCTCATTTCATATGCGGCCGAAGGGGCGGGTAGAGCGGCAGGCACAGGCGTGGCTCTACGGAGACAAGCCTGGCTCCGTTTGTGTCATTTTGCAGAGGCCTTCAAGTCTTCCTTCACGACGCTCCCTTTGATGGGTCCTGTTTGTTTGGACCTAAGGTTAAAGACACTCTTACCCGCTGTGAGCAAGAAGGAAAAACTTTATCTGCCGTAGGTGCACGTTATTCCACTCCCTTTCGGCCTTATCCCAAGGCTAAAGGAGGAGGGAAGATGTGGTTCCGCAAATCACGTAAGTTTTTCCATCAACAGCAGGAAGATTCAGAGGCAGAGGACGGGGAAATTTTTCTGGGAGACGCCGTCCCAGAGGCGGCAGAGGGCCCCGCAATTCTGGAGACCGCGAGTCCTTCCGTGGCTCTTCAGCCTCCCACACTTCATGAGGGATTGCCCGGCTGTGCTGCTCCGGAGCCAGTCGGGTGCCGTTTTGCCAAGCACCTAAAAGCCTGGGAGTCAATCACTCAGGACAGATGGGTGCTTCGGATTATTGCCGGAGGTTACACCATTCCCTTCACACACTCACCCCCACCGTACAAAAAAATCCCGGACCCACCACCCAGTCAAAGGGAAATTGCAGCCGCAGAAGCGTTAAAGCTGCTAAAAAAAGGAGTCATCCAACCGGTCCCCACAGACCAGATCGGATCCGGAAATTACTAGGATGGTCCTGCAACTTTTAGGTTCGATGTCTGCCACGGTTCTTCTAGTTCCTCTGGCAAGATTGCACATGAGGATTCTTCAGTGGCTATTATCGACTTAATGGTCCTTTCAGGATCTTCCCCTCAATCACCCCATTATGATTACAGAAACGTGCAAATGGGACCTTCGCTGGTGGCTTCAGACATCCAATCTAAATCAGGGAAGTCCTTTTGTTATTCCCCCTCCAGTGGTCACCCTGACGACGGATGCCTCCCAGACAGGGTGGGGGGGGGCATTGTCTGGGCAGGTTAGTTCAGGGTTCCTGGCTTCCAGACGAAACTTTTCTCCACATCAATGTATTGGAGATGAGGGCTGTACTTCTGTCCCTACAGGCCTTACACAAGTTTCTCCCTCAGGGCATTATCGCCATCCACACAGACAACATGTCGGTGGTCTGGTATCTAAACAAACAAGGAGGGACCAGATCTTACCCCCTTTGCAGAGAGGCCATGAGGGTGTGGGAATGGGCTGTAGCTACCAGCCGTTTCTTGGTAGCGACCCACATTCTGGGAAATCAAATATATTGGCAGACAGATTAAGCAGGACAATTCTCTCTCCTCACGAGTGGTCCCTGAACGAAACAGTAGCAGCTCAGGTTTTCAGAAGATGGGGACGCCGTGCTGCGACCTGTTTGCAACACCACAAAATACAAAGTGCAAAAGGTTCTTCTCCTTGACTCCACATCAGGGGGAAGCAGCTATGGATGCTCTAGCACAACCTTGGCCAACAGGGCTACTTTATGCTTTTCCTCCGATTCCACTTCTCCCCAAAGTCATTCAGAAAGCTTCTCAATTGGGGTCCACAATGATACTAATTGCTCAAGACTGGCCTCGTCAGGTATGGTTTCCCTACCTGAAGAAACATGCGTGGACGATCCTTGGACTTTAGATCTAACTCCGGATCTGCTAATTCATCAGTCGGGACGACAACACCAGTCCCTTCACACTTTGAAGTTGACAGCTTGGCTCCTCCACTTCCGACTTTAGTCAGAAATCACACCTTAGACCCGGAAGTTATTCACATTTTATCTTCGGCCCACAAACCCACCACTAAGAAATTGTACCTCAGTAAGTGGAAGAGGTTTGCTATCTGGGCTCAACTCAGGGGCTTAGACCCTATCACTGCTCCAATCCCAGAGGTTTTGAAATATTTAACATCCCTGTTTAATCAAGGATCTTCTGTCTCTACTATTAAAGTCCAACTAGCGGCTATCTCTAAATTTCACGAATCCATGGATCCTCCGTTGATGAGCAGCAGATTATGCAAAACTTTCATTAAAGGTGCGGGCTGTTAAGACCCCCAGTTTTTCATCCTGCGCCTCCGTGGGATCTTGATTTGGTGCTTCGTGCATTAACATCTTCCCCTTCGAACCGGCTGCTACATGTGAGTTAAAATATCTGTCTTGGAAAACTGCCTTTTAGTTGCAATTACCTCTGCAAGAAGAGTTTCAGAGCTTCAAGCCCTATCTATCAAACCACCGTACTTGATTTTTCACAAGGATAGAATATCACTTAGGCCTAATCCATCTTTTGTCCCAAAGGTCTGTTCTAATCTCTGTCTCCAACAATCTCTAGAGCTACCAGTTTTCTTTCCAAAATTCTCCAATGAAGCAGAATACACTCTCCATAAATTGGATGTTCACAGGCAATTGCGCTTCTATCTAGACAGGACTCAGCAAATTCAGTAAATCAGACCAGTTGTTTGTGTCCTTCTCAGACAATAAATTGGGTAAAACCATCACAAAAGCTACTATCTCCAAATGGATTAGAGATTGTATAACTCAGGCTTATTCCTCTTCGAATAAGCAACTTACAACATCTATCAAAGCTCACTCTACCAGAGCTATGGCGACTTCTATAGCCTTTCTTTCCAAGCTCGCTATTTCTGAGATTTGTGCTGCGGCTACTTGGTCCAATCCGCACACTTTCATTTCCCACTATAAATTGGATGTGGCATCTAAAGGGCGAGCATCATTTGGTTCCACGGTACTCAGGAGTGTTTTCCAGTGAGCCACCCAGGATTCAGGTGCTAGGGACGCTGTCCCATCAGTCAGAATGTAGGCGAGATAGGATCACATAACATCTTTTAGTTATGTACTCACCATAACTTCAGATGTTTGGGATCCATCTCAGCTACATTCCTAATACCCACCCTCCTTCCCCCGGCCTTGGAGATCAGAAGAGATTGAACGGTTTTGAGTTCTACTGTTTTATCTTGTTTCTTCTGACGATGTTATATAAGCAGTGCTTGCATGTGTGCATGTATGCGGACAAACTAGATCTGGGGGACTGGTAGTGGTGCATCCTGGGATATAGTAAGCTCAGCCAATAAGAGACTTCGCTCTTTGGCATAAGCGTGCCGAGTCGGAGCCGAGGGATCAGCTCCGAACCCATCAGTCAGAATGTAGGCGAGATGGATCCCAAACATTTGAAGTTATGGTGAGTACATAACTAAAAGTTTTGAGGCATTGGTTAGTTCTTACTCTTCATGATGAACTGAAAAATCTAGTTCAAGAACACCCTAGATTTGTTAGAAGGAGAGATGTCAATTTAAAGGAATTGTTTGAGAGGAAACAAATTTCTAAGACATCATCATCAAGAAATTCCAAATTGGGTACTTTCAAATGTGGGGCATGTAAGCAATGTACTACCATTATCAACGACAGCAAAATTTATAGTCCATCCAGGAAGTTCCTTTTTCACGCTGATCGTCATTCGAATTGTGGAACAAAAGGCATAGTTTATTTAGGTTTATGTACATGTTGTTTTAGTTTTTATATAGGGAAAACGGAAAGGCCCATGAGAAGGAGGATTTATGAGCACTTATATGATGTCTCTAAAAGTAAGGAGACTAGTGCTTTTTTCAAACATTCTAACCTTTGTCCCAATATGGAGCTCAAATTCATGGTTTTAGATCAAATGGTACCAGATGCTAGGGGTGGCGACTGGGAGACCAGGTTGGAGTACAAAGAGCTCCTCTGGCAACTCAGATTAGATGCTGGCAAACCCCTAGGTCTTAATGAAAATATTAATATTAGTAGTGTTTTAAGGCTGAGGATGGCCTGGCTATGAGTAACCTTCAGTTATTTGTTTACTAAAGCTTACACAATACACTTTTTACTGTTATTTCTGAATTTACAATTGTTTTTGATAAGATGTGGTAAGCATCATATTTTTATTTTTATTTTGTTCATAAGTATTTTTGAACTATTTTTTTGTCATAGTACCTTGATCAGCAAGATTTGTCCAATATGCATAGACATTTTCAATCTTTTGCACTTTAAAATGTTACAACAGATTTAAAGTGTTTAGAGGGGTTTGAAGAGTTGTTAGGTATTTTTAGCCTAGAAAACGGTCATTTATGTACTTTAGTTAATTTTACAAAAAGGTTTTTAACAGTTTTATGCAACAAGATTGTAAACGGTGTTTATCAACATACAACTACATTAATCTTTATGAATGATTATTAGGTTTTTTTAGTAGCAGTGCTTTTTAAATGTGAGTTTTAGTAATATTTTTGTATCTAGTACAATGAGTCCTTATCAATTATGTTAATGAATGAGTCAGATGACTAATTAATACTTATTTATTGATGGCATTGCACCTAAGTTTTTCATCTTGAGAAAGCTCGGTATTGACCGAGCGAAAGCACTTGATTTTATTGTGGATTTTATTGCGTGGTGGAGAAATAAAGACTTGACATTTTACTATCACCGTTTTTCATCATTACTACTGGTTTTTAGTTTCGATTGCTTCTGGACATTTGGAGTTTTTTTTGGTTTTGTTGTTGCTTTTTGTGGTTTGGAGTTACTAAACTACCTAAATATCAATTTTGGTGGAGATGTACAAAAATTTTCCTGTCAAGTATCTTGGAGATATATTGAGTCACTGAATATGAACAACTCAAGGAATTCTCATCCAGATGCTGCTTTGAAAAAAGAACTGCAATTGATGACATCTATCTTACAGGAGCTATCTTCGAAGATGGATGGCTTTAAAAATGACTTAGAAAACCTCAAATTAAATTCTCAAAACAGACTGATACTCTTAAGGAACTATTACAGCAACACCATACAAAAATAACAAATATAGAGACTTCTCTAAATGACATTGAAGGGAGACTCATAGAGGAAGAATTCCAAAAAGAATTTCTACTTAAACAGAATACATGGCTGCTTAACAAAATAGATGACTTAGAAAACAGGGAAAGGAGAAACAACATAAGGATCTTTGGTCTGCCTGAAAACACTGAAGGAGAAGACATTATGTCATTCTTAACCTGGATTTCTGAATTTTTAGACTTGAAAGAGGGACTTTCATTTGGGATTGAAAAGGTGCATAGAGCACTGAGGAAACCTGTTTCTAACTCAACAAATACTCCACCTAGATCCATAGTTATAAAATTTCTTTCATTTCTGGACAAGGAACAAATATTAAAATCTGCTTGGAGAAAATCACCCTTAAAATACAATCAAAGCCTGATAAAGTTTGACAATGCTTATTCTTCCAGAATACTAGAACAAAGGAAATAAGTCTGGCCAATAATAAAACTGTTGAAACAAAACAATATTAAAGCACAGCTGGCCTTTCCAGCCAAGATAAGATAAAAATACTTTTTTGACAATGAGATGAGAACCTTTAATGACTTACAAGAAGCTACTATATTCATCAAAAACAACAATAGTGTCTATCCCAGAAGAAAATGGAATGGATGGCCCCTACTCTTAAAAGAATAAAAGAAACAAATCCTTGGACTGATGCTAGAAAGAAGAAACAAAAAATCGGTTCCAAGATAGCTGTCCCAAAAAAAACAACTCTTACAACTACATCTCTCAAAGTATCAACTGATATGGTACATCACTTGTCATCTGTTTTTATTTTAAAAAAGTAGGGATTCTTAAACAACCGAGAAACAGTAATGATTTATTCAGAATGTTCAAAGAGTCCAATAATTATTCACAAACAAAGGTAGGTCAAGATGGGTTACTGTTTACATTATATAAGCCAAACAAGGCAACATATAATACATAGAAGTTTCTATTCCTCTACTTGAACTCTGTGCATACTTATCTTGTTCATTTTTCATTGATTTTTACTTATAATAACTTAAGTAATTAACTAACTCAACAAGGTACCATTCATCAGAGTTCAGACTCAAATGTAACAAGTTAACATAATACATAATAGCAGTAACAGTAGGGTGTTTTGAAAAAAAATGCTGTCATGGAGACTAATGCCTTCTTCAGTTAAAGTATGATTTAGAAATGTCATGTATATCCTGGTTAAATAATAGTAGCAAGCTCTTAGTACAAATGTCATCATTATTCTGTCTAAACATAGTTAATATCAATTATGGCAGGTATCATAGCTTCAAGTGCTATTTGATCAACCCTGATATGGTGTGCGTGGCTGCAGTCGTGTCTGGCAGCTAGTACAAATGTCATTATTATTCTGTCTAAACATAATTAATATCAATTATGGCAGGCATCGTAGCTTCGAGTGCTGTTTGATTGAGCCTGACATGGTGTTTGTGGATGCAGCTGTGTCCGGCAGCTGTTGTGTGTTGCCATTTTCATCTCTGGGAAGCTGTGGGTTGCAGCTTGTGATTGAGGGTTGCTGGTGCTTGTGTATTAGGAAGATAGATTTGGTGTTTTAGCCTGAATCCAGGGGAAGGGGGTGGATAGAACTGTGATTTGGGATATTTTGGCAGAGAATGGTTTGTTTGTACGTCTGCTGAGTGAGAGGTGGGAGTGCTGGAGGAGTGTGTTGTCTCTTGTTGTGGCAGTGTGTTGGGAGGTTTTTTTTTTTTTTTTTTTTTCTTTTTTTGATCTGTTTGCCCTCTGTTCTTTTCCTGGCTGCTGCCTCACTGAAATGGAGGGAATTTAGGCTTGAAGTTGCAGTGAAGTGAATTTTTGCTTCAGGTGCATCGCGAACCTCTGGTATGCAGTACACAGACACACTAACAGAAACAGATGCTCCCAGGTTGCTATGGTAATGGAGACAGAGTGAAGATAATGCTCAATGGCTTTGAGGAGCCTCCTAGATGATTCTCGGCAATGACATTTTTGGTTTTAAAAAAAATGTATAATAAAAGGGCTGTTTTAAACCCCATGTACACATATTGATGGTCTCCCAACACTTTGTTTAGCTCATTGTTGATTATTGATAAAAAAAAATAATAATAATAAGTGCAATTTTATATTTAAAGTGTATTTTGGTCCAAACACATCAAGGACTTGCAAAAGAGTGGCAGTCTGATTTATTGTGAAAGACTAAGAGCACTTGGTCTTGTGCAGTACCCTTTGCAGTGATCTGGGAGGTGTGCTTGCTCGGACGTGTTGGGCATATGGGGATAGCTGATTCTAGGGGTGTTTGGTGTTGCCAGGAAGTGCTAAAGAGTCATCAGATTTCCTTCGTGGAAATATCTGTGGAAATGGAAGGTCTCTCAAGTGGTTCACTAGCAGAGTGGCCACTGCAAGGAACAGGCTGGTAAAATGGAGCAGGACAAATACTGATTTGGATATTTTAAGAACAGCCTGGAAACACACCACATGAACTAGTGAATGGTATTCTGGCAAAACTGGATGGGCATTGTTGCCCATGCTTGAAGTACTGATACGTGTGTATGTAAGGATGGAAATATACTTATAACAAATAAGAAACTAGAATGGTCTCATAATTTAAAGTCTATGGAATGTATAAACATGCTTGGAATGTGCTAATAATAAGAATAAACATTGCAGCTTGTGGTCTCTCAAATAACTAAGCAACAGCCAAAAAAAAACACAATAGTTATGCAATGTATGATTTTATTAAACCTAGACATAAAATATATAATCGTCATATAAGATGAAGCAATCTGCTGAATTTAGATATTAAAGACAGGATTTAATAACATGGGATTGTGTATAATAACACCACTGTCTTAACTTGTCATGAATGACATACACTACATTGAACATCAAGGGGAAGCATGATGATTTTTTTATATAAGTAAAAATGCATTACAAGTCATGTAATTGCTTTAACTTGAATTGTAGTTTTTGTAACCCATCTTGACCATATATAATACTTAAGTGGTTACCAAGGTAACTAATGTTTTATACATGACATCAAACTGACAAAGTTGTTCAGGAGAACAATAGAAGCCTGAACTTGAAATGTCACAGAATGTAACAATCATATTTTGAACAAATAGTATTAAATTGACAATAGACAGTTTAATAACATGGGCTTGAGTATAATAACACTACTGTTTTAACTTGTCATAAATGACATACACTATATTGAACATCAAGGGGAAGCATGATGATTTTCTCATATAGGTAAATGTCAATAACACGTCATATCATTGCTTTAACTTGAATTGTGGTTTTGTAACACATCTTGACCATACATAATAAATACTTAAGCTGTTACCACGGTAACTAATGTTTTATACATAACGTCAAACTGACAAAGTTGTTCAAGGAAAACAATAGAAACCTGAACTAGGAATGTCACAGAATGTAACAATCACATTCTGAACAAATAGTATTAACTTGAAATAATCACTGTTTAACCTTTGCTGATTATACAAAATAGAATGTTGCCATTTAAATCTAAAAATGTTCAGTATATGCCATAAAATGGCAAGTTATGAATATGGAAAGGGAACTTGTAATCATTAATCACAGTACGTGAATTTGTTGTTTTTACCCTATAATTTCACTCATTTTATAATAAGAAATGACAGATATGAAAATCCTTATGTGTAGGAAGGGGGAAGAGGCATGCACTGATAATTAAAATGCACTAACGTTCATCAATGTTTACATAAAACAAACTTGATGCTTTAAGTAAGTTAGCAACAAAGTGATTTCTTAAATGGTGGTAAACAATGAAATATAACTTCTGATATATCCAGTAAAATACATTGTATTATAAACATTGGGTATAAATATTATTACCATCTATTTTTATTAAGTAATATGTTTTGAAAGACTTCATCAGTAAAGGTGAATATGTTAAATAACTGTGTGCTATAATCTTTTACTGAGGTTTTATATATGATACATCCTACTTTACTATGATTGATTTGCTTGGCCTCTGTCTTTCATGTAAATATTAATTGCTTATACAATAAGTAGATATTTATATTGTATTAGAGTGCTGTCTAATCTACAATAGGACTATATCTGTTCAAAATAATATAAATATTGCTTATTCCTGTTACAAATTTCTCCATTTGATAATTCAATTTATGGAGCTCAGATGTTCTGGATTGTCAAGGTATGAGTGATAATCTGATGGACTTATGTTTATCCATCAGATTAGAAATGATTTTCATTCCATGGCTAGTGCGGATCTTCGTTTTGTTAACATTTATTAATTTAAATTTGTTTTTTCAGAAAAACATTTTTAGTCTGTCTGACCAAAACATTACTTTATTGGTAAACACTCAAAGTATAAAGCTGATAATTTCCTTTAAAATCTCAAATATATACTGTATAGTTATCAGTGGAAAATGTTTAATAGTCACAATAAAACAAAAAATACAAAGTCTAAATAACATAAGATGGATTTAACTTTATTATCTTTAAATACCAATGGCTTAAACAATCATAGCAAGAGATGAAATCTGCTGAAATATTTAAAACTGTACAAAGCACTAATTGTCTTCATTCAAGAAACTAATTTCAAAACAAATGACAATCAGAAATGGAATCCGAAGGAATATCGGATATTGGCGCAACCCACTTATAAACAAAGACCAAAAGGGGTAACAATTTTATGGAAAGCAAATGTGATTTACCCAGAAATTATTTATAGGTATGAAGATAAAAAAGGCCTCATGGCATTAGTAATAGTTAAATATAACAGAATATGGACCATAGCCAATCTATACTGGTTCCCAGGCATTGGGTCAGGAACTGTTAAAAAACACTTGGATTTCATTTCCAATAATTATAAAGGCATCTTAATATTAAGAGGAGATGTTAACTCTATATTTGATATTTCTGAAACTATAAAATAAAAGACTGCTGCGTACATCTGCTGTATCAAAAGCTTTAAACAAGTTTGTATATACTTTCAAATAAAGAAGATACATCTTTGTTGTTTTCTGATCAAGATCACAGATTTGGTACCCAAACTAGAATAGATAAAATATTTGCTGCCCATGACTTACACTCTAAAATCATTAATTTCACAATCACTCCCTGCCCCTTTTCAGACCACAGTTCGTTGATACTAAAACTTCAAAATGGGTACAGTCCATTAATCTTTAACTCCAGAATTCCAGCATATATAACTAAAATGAAAGAGTTCAAACCCTGGTTATTATCTGAATTACAGTTCTTCTTAGATATTAATTACACCACAGAGATAAATAAAATAATGATATGTGACTCATTAAAAGCTTACATATATGGTAAAACCCTAACTTGGTATAAAAGAAATCAGAGAATGGGATTCTGAATTATTAGATCTACAATCCAAACTTTTGTCAGTTAAAGCTGAAAAAAATCAAAATCACTTGGAGATGAAAAAGAAAGTAGAAGTATTAAACAATACATACAACAAAATTCTAACACATAAACTAGTTTAGCTTTAGAAAAACTAAAAATTAATACCTTGGCCACTTCTCCCAAATATCTACATAATTTATCCACAAGAATCAAAATACAGTCAAAAGCTAATAACATTAAAAGTATCTTCCATGAAAAGAAAGGGAAAAATGTCTTGGATATAGGTGACATTCTTGATGCCTATAGAAATCACTATATGGAACATTTCCAAAAAGAAAATGTACATATCACTCAATAAAATCTAGATGAAAAATATTCTACTATAAAAAAATACCAGAAAAAAATTAAAGCTAGATCTGCAAGCACCTCATATCCTACAAAGAAATTACAGATACGGTAAAAATAATAAATCTCCAGATATAGATGGCATAATTATGGAAATATATAAACTTTTTCCTTCAAAGATACTATTCCTCTTCCATAAAACTCTATTAGAAATTCAGTTACAAGTTTTAATACCACCCTCTTGGAGATATTCCATGATCACACCAATCCTAAAGGAAAACAAATCCCCAAACTTATATCATTATTAAATAATCACTATAAGATATTTATGACAATATTAACTAAGAGAATGAAAATACCACTATCCAAAACAATAAATAATGATCAAACTGCATTTATATATCATAGAGACACACATGACAGTATTAAAAGGATAATTTCTCTTATAGATTATGTTAATAAAGAAAATATAGAAGCACTCATAATTGGCTTAGGTATGGAGAAAGCCTTTGATTCCCTACATTGGGACTATTTATTCATAACTCTGGTGTAATTTGAATTTCCTCCTTCCTTTGTTCATCTACTAAAGAATATATATACAAATAATTTAGTGTATGTTAAGCTAGGTCCTTTCACCTCTGAATCTATACATATAACAAGGGGTACTAAACAAGGATGTCCCATGACACTAATTCTGTTTGCTTTGGCTATTGAAATATTGGCATATTCAATATGTAATAATATAAAAATCAAAGGAGTAGATGTTTATGAACAATGTAATTCTAAAGTAATGCTCTTTGCTGATGACATAATATTAGCATTATCCAATACAAAAGAGACATTCGAAGAATTAGATATTTTAATTGACACATCTTACAGGACTTCAGGAGTCCATTTCAATAAATCAAAATCAAAATTTTTATTTTTAAATAAAAAAAAAAGAATAGCAGATGAAGGGGACTCACACTATAGGGAAACAAGAATATACCTTAAAATATCTAGGAATTGAGTTATGCAAGGATTCTTCTTCTTCTTCTTCTTTCGGCTGCTCCCGTTAGGGGTCACCGCAGCAGATCAACTGTTTCCATTTCTTCCTGTCCTCTGCATCTTGCTCTGTCACACCAACCACCTGCATGTCCTCTCTCACCACATCCATAAACCTTATCTTAGGCCTCCCTCTTTTCCTGTTACGTGGCAGCTTCATCCTTAGCATCTTTTTCCCAATATACTCTGCATCCCTCCTCAGCACATATCCAAACCAATGTAATCTTGCCTCTCTGGCTTTGTCTCCAAACATTCCAACCTGGGCTGACCCTCTAATATACTTATTCCTAATTCTGTCCATCCTTGTCACACCCAGTGCAAATTTTAACATCTTCAACTCTGCCATGTCAAGCTCTGACTCCTGCCTTTTTGTCAATGCCACTGTCTCCAACCCATATAACATAGCTGGTCCCACTACCCTCTTGTAGACCTTCCCTTTCACTCTTACTGGTACTTGTCTGTCACAAATCACTCCTGAAACTCTTCTCCACCCACTCCATCCTGCCTGTACTCTCTTCTTTACCTCTTTTCCACACTCACCATTACTCTGAACTGTTGATCCCAAGTACTTCAACTCATCCACCTTCCCCACCTCTACTCCCTGCATCCTCACCATTCCTCTATCCTCCCTCTCATTCACACATATATATTCTGTCTTAGCCCTGCTGACCTTCATTCCTCTTCTCTCTAGAGCATATCTCCACCTCTCCAGGGTCTCCTCCACCTGTTCCCTACTCTCTCTACAGATCACAATGTCATCTGCAAACATCATAGTCCATGAGGACTCCTGTCTGATCTCGTCTGTCAACCTGTCCATCACCATTGGAAACAAGAAGGGGCTCAGGGCTGATCCTTGATGTAATCCCACCTCCACCTTAAACGCATCCGTCACTCCCACCGCAGACCTCACCGCTAGCACACTACCCTCATACATATCCTGTACCACTTTTACTTCTAGGACACTTGCGACTTCCTCGTACAATACCACAACTCCTCTGTAGGCACCCTGTCATATGCTTTGTCTAACTCCACAAAGACACAATGCAACTCCTTCTGAACTTCTCTGTACTTCTCCATCAACACTCTCAGAGCAAGCATCGCAGCTGTAGTGCTGTTTCCTGGCATGAAACCATACTGCTGATCACTAATCATCACCTCCCTTCTTAACCTAGCTTCCACAACTCTTTCCCATAACTTCATGCTGTGACTGATCAGTTTAATCCCTCTGTAGTTACTACAGCTCTGCACATCACCCTTATTCTTAAAAATAGGTACCAAAACATTTTTTCTCCATTCCTCAGGCATCCTCTCACTTTCCAAGATTTCATTAAACAATCTAGTTAAGAACTCCACAGACATTTCACCTAAACACCTCCATGCTTCCACAGGTATGTCATCTGGACCAACAGCTTTTCCATTCTTCATCCTCTTCATAGCTATCCTTACTTCCTCCTTGCTAATCCACTGCATGTCATGATTCACTATCCGCACATCATCCAACCTTCTCTCCCTCTTATTCTCTTCATTCATCAACCCCTCAACGTACTCTTTCAATCTGCTCAACACACTCCCCTCGCTTGTGAGTACGTTCCCCTCATTATCCTTTATCACCCTTACCTGCTGCACATCTTTACTAGCTCGGTCCCTCTGTCTGGCCAATCGGTACAGGTCCTTTTCTCCCTCCTTAGTGTCCAACCTTTTATACAACTCTTCATACGCCTTATCCTTAGCCTTCGCCACCTCTCTCTTTGCCATGCACCTCATCTCCTTATACTCTTGTCTACTTTCTTCATCTCTTTGACAATCCCACTTCTTCTTCACCAACCTCTTTCTCTGTATACTCTCCTGTACTTCTTCATTCCACCACCAGGTCTCCTTGTCCTCCTTCCTCTTTCCAGATGTCACACCAAGCACCTTTCTTGCTATCTGTCTTACTAGCTCTGCTGTAGTTACCCAGCTATTCAGTAACTCTTCACTGCCACCCAGTGCCTGTCTTAACTCTTCCCTGAACATCACCTCACAATTACCCTTTTTCAATTTCCATAATTTGATCCTTGGTGCTGCCCTCACACTCATCCTCATCTTCTTGATCATCGGTGTCATCCTACAAACCACCATCCTGTGCTGCTTAACTATACTTTCCCCTGCCACAACTTTACAGTCTCCAATCTCCTTCAGACTGGCCCTTCTACATAAGATATAATCCACCTGTGTGCATCTTTCTCCAGGATAATAATGAATTAGTCACAAAAAACTACAATAATATCATCAATACAATTAAAAACTCTGTGGAAAAGTGGAACAAAATAATATTAACATTTGAGGATAGACTACAGTTAATAAAAATGGTTTTACTATCCAAAATTCTATAGATAGCTTTGGCAATACACCTGTTACCAGGAAGGACAGAAATAAACTCATGCCTAATAAAGTTTTTATGGTTTCCCAAAAGACACAGAATAGCTTTTATACATCATCTCAGACCATGGAAACAGGGAGGATTAAACTTTCCTGATATAGAAACATATATAAAAGCATCAATATCTAAAACAATCTCAGATTGGATAAGTGCAAATTGCTCTGCAAATTGGAAAGAATACGAACTGTAATATCAATAAATGAATTTGATTTACAAAAAAAAAAAAAAAATCAAATAACAGAGAAAAAAGTTTGCCATGGCACATATGTATTAGTATGCAATATAACATAACTAAACCCTCTAAAACTCGTATGATTAATTATTATATTGACTCATTTAGGAAAATTATTAATGCAAATATTGATTTAAAAATTTGGTTTGATCTTTTAACACCATTCATAGTTACAAAGAGATATCCACATAAAATATACAGAGAAATAATTAAGTCCTGGGAACAGAAAGAATTTGTTGGTTTCAATGTATCAAAGAACTAAAAGTTCTGGATATGCAAACAATAGAAACAACATACAAAATTCCACAACAAAATTGTCTAAGTATGCAAAGCATTCTGACGTATTCGCAAGATTTGTGCAGAATAATTAGTAATTCTTCATTTAAAGAAATACCTAAACTCATGAAATACCTGTATGAAATCATGTATAATGATTATGACATGGGTGATAGTATTTCGAAATTTTACAAGATATTGATAAATTATAAAACAACACCAAATTCCTCATATTGGAATTATATAACAAAAGGACACTCATTCCAGCTAACTGAAGAAATTAAATAAAATATTTTATTATCAATAAAACATACATCCTTTACACAATACTAGAAAGTTTTTAATTGGAAATGCTTGTGCAGAGCATTCTTAACTCCAGAAAGAATTACTAAAATAAATTTTTCCACAAAGGGAATATGTTGGCGGTATGAGCAAATACACAATGCAGATTGGAATCACATTTTGGAATGGTATTAAAAACTTTTTACAAGCTTTATTTTAATGAATCGTTTAACTTATCTAAAGCTCTATTATTATTAAATGTGTACGAAGGTCCTCATTGTGTGAGTCAAATATGTATCCAGTATGGAGAATACTTGAAATTTCAAGGAAGTGTATGACAAGAAGATGGAATACAAACACAGTACGACTTTGGAAGACTTCTACAGCCTACTGAAGACCATAGCATTGTTGGAAATTAAAATTAAAGAATTAAGGATTCATCCTAAGCCATTTATTAACAATCCATGGAAGAAAGTCTTATCATTGATTGACACTTTACAATAACTGAACAGATGCACTCTGACAACTGGATTGTTATACCTATAAAGTAATTGTATATATTAAGCTATGTTATAGTGTCAGTCTGATGTAAATAGTGTACATAGTTATTTAAGATGTTATATACAAATGCTATGGAATTTATTCAACTGTATTTGAAAAATAAAAAATATTTGTGAGATAAAAAAGAAGTGACTTTGGTGATTGTAGAAGAGAAAACATCATTTTACATTCAATGCAATTGAGCATGATATAAAGGAGTGAGATTTAATTGCTTTTTCTTTTTTTTGTAAAGTTAATAATGCAAACACTAAACAAATTATTAATTAAAGTTATGGGGTCACCAAATTCATTATTTTATGAATGGAGACAGTTGCATTCCTTTTTGAAAAATTCTGAAAACTTTATTTTGTCTAATCAGTATTAAAACTGAGCAGCCATTATGACATCCCAATAGGTTCATAGGTAGGTACTAGGCTATTTGCCTGAGGGCATTTATAAGCCTAGCCAGAGTGTGTCGGCTTTTGCCACCTCATTGATTAATTAACTGATCCTCTGTCAAGCAGAGCCAGTGAAGTGATCCCAGGGGTATATTTTCTGTTACCTATCCACTCGTCAAGGTTTCTCTTGAAGAGTGTTAGTGAGGGGTTCTGCCTAATGTAGTTTGGAATTTTTTTCCAAAGCATGGGGAGTCTCTGATGGGAATCTCTCCCTCCAGCATGTTCTATTTATTGTTGTGGCGAGGTTTAGCTCACTAGAGCGTGTGGCTCACAGTGACTTAGATTTTTTTAGGTGGAGCATGTCCATCAATTCTGAGTTGGACATGGCTTTGTAAGTCAGGCAAAGATCACCTCTGAGTAAGTGATATGCCACTGAGTACAGCCAGAGTTTTTTCAGTCGGGCTGCATAGGACATATGTTTGAGGCTAATAATCCTCTTGGTGAGGTACTTTTGTGTTCTTTCCAGCTGTTGGAAGTGTCTTGTGAGGTGCATCCCAAATGGGGCATTGTTCTCTATGATGGGTCTGATGAGTGAAGAGTAGAGGGGCACTATAACCTCTTTATTTCTAGATGCAAACCCTTTAGTAATTAGATGGGCCACATAGATGGATTTCCTAACTCCGTTGGCAATATGATCGTCAAAGGAGAGATTACTATCTACCTGGGTCCCCAGATCTCTTGTTACCTCTTCTGTATTAAGGGGGATGCCACCTATGTGGTAATTCGTGGGTGTTTTGTTTTTCCCCCAAATGGGATGACTATGCATTTTTTGGCATTTAGCTTGAGGCCATGACTTTGACACCAGGTGTCTGTCTCAGTAAGGCCCTTTTGGAGGATGTCCATGTCAGCCAGAGAGTCAGTTATGGCTTCCAGTTTGCACTCATCAGTGAACTTGTTTAGCCATAGTCCTCCTGTGTTTGCCTGTACTTCTGAGAAGTATATGCCGAACAGTAGGGGTCCCAGGACAGAGCCTTGCGGGACACCACTTGTGACTGGTTTAGAGTCCGACCTGGAGCCCGCTAGTCTTACCTTGTGAGTTCTGTCTGTATGCCAGTTGGCAACCAATCTCATGACATAGGGGTTTATGTTCAGGATGGTGAGTTTTTCTGTAATACCCGAGTGGGGAATGGTGTCGAAAGCCTTGGCGAGGTCAAGGTAGGCTGTGTGAACCACCTTTCATCTATAGCCTTGGTGACTGTTGCAAAGAAGTCAACCAGGTTTAGTAGGCATGCTCTGCCCTTAACAAAGCCGAACTGGGTCGGGTCAAGTGTTTGGAGGTTCCCAATGTCTTTGTTAATGAGTTTCATAATGATGCACTCCATAGCCTTGCAGACCAAGGTAGTCAGGCTTATGGGGTGATAGTTACCAGGGTCAGTTGTGGCCCCTCCTTTGTGGAGAGGAATAACTGTTGCTGTGCGCCATTCTTTGGGCATGTAGCCTGTGGAGAGGCTGAGGTTGAACAGCGTGTTTAGAAAGAATAGAAAACAACTACCCACCTTTACTTGGGTTTGATCACCATCTAAGGGAAACTTTGGGTATTACAAATGCAGGGAACAAACAAAATAACACCAAAACTATCCCATATTTGACTTTAACATACCACCAAAATATTGGATGGCTTAAAAAGTGTATAAATGATACTTGGGATATGTTTAGATCTATGCCCACAAGAGTGACAGTATTTCAGAATACTCTGACTTATAGTTACAGAAGGAATTTCAATTTGAAAAATATCTTAGAAAAAGGGAAGGAACAGTATTCGAATAATAGTTATGGTTATGCTACTAACAAAAAAGGTACTTTTAGATGTGGGAGATGTCCCCAATGTTCCTTTATAGCTGATGAAAAGATAGTGAAGTTACCTAGTGTTAGAACAACCCTGAAAGCTACAAAATGCAGTAGCTGTTACACAAAAGGAGTTGTATACCTGGCCTACTTCAAATCCTGTTGGTGTTATTACATTGGGAAGACTGAAAGACACCTAAGGAAACAAATCTATGAACACATCAGGGACATCAATCGCAAAAATGAAAATAATGCACTATATAGGCATTCATTAGTCTGTACGGAAGCGAATTTTAAATTCTGGGTACTAGAGATAGTGGAACCTTTAGAAAGAGGAGGTGACTGGGAAACTAGATTGACATACAGGGAAATGATGTGGCAATTAAAACTAGACGCATGTAGTGGAAAGGGTCTTAATGACAACATTTATTACCAGCATTAAAATTGTTATCCCAGGACCCTAGGAAACCATACACACATGCATAAATCTTATGGTACGTACATCAACCAGCAGGCTGTTACTATACAGTTAGGGTTACATACTCATATATACAATTTTTTTGTATGTGTATACCTATGTATTTTACATGTATATATATATTTTTTATATTTAGATTCTATACATTTATATTTTTATATTCTATTATATACATTTTTTATCAGAATATATTATATATATATATATATATATATATATATATATATATATATATATAAAATATATTTTTATATTTATATATATATATATATATATACACATATATATATATATATATATTTTTTTTTTTAGATTAGTTCTAGTTCATGTATTGTATTTTATATATATTTTATATATGTTTATATTTATGTATTGTACATTTTATAATACGAATATACCAATGTACGAAGAGATATATACCAACATTCAATACAGGTTGCTACAGCACTTTAAAGGAATGGTGGATAGTTAATTAATTATCAATCAGTTATGGAAAGCACATTAATCATTGTTACTGGCTATGATATAAATGAATGCCCATTGATTGCTTTCTTTGATTCTGAAGAGGTCTCGATGCAGGAGACCAAAGCGCTCAATCCTGTTTTATTTTTGTTATGGAATAAAGTTCTTATTTCGCTACTCTTGTTTTTCGATTGTTCTTGGAATTATTGGTGGAGTTTATGAAGTAAGAAGACAGCCTTTATAGATTCGTGGTGCTGTGTTTTATTTTGGTAGGAATGAGAATTTGTTAATACAGTCTGATTTCTTTTGTATAAATGTAAATTTATGTATGTCACTAGTGATGATTTAACAAAGGTGTTTAAAATAAAACAGGAGTAGTGTAGAAAGCAATTGTGTACATAGTAAACTTTATCAAGTGTCCCTTTATACCTGTGAGTATGGACTGTAACTGTAAAAAAAATACTATCTACTTTACTATAGTGTTGTATGAAAGTATACTTGTAAAATTAAATACAACGTATGACAGTTCACCACGTAACGGTGGTATACAAGTAGTATCAATATGAACTTCAGATGTGTGTTTGGCAGTCTCTAAACTGCTATTATGCTTTCATGTTGGGTACAGTTGAAGAAGTATTCTATTTTCACTTATCGTTTACATTTTAAGGGTATTATTATACAGTTCAGGAGTACAGTTTGTATAGCATGTATGGTAACTGTAAATAGTGTTGTTTTCTGTTTTTGTAATTACTGGGTTATTGTAACTATGGCAGTTTGACCATTTGAAATTCGGTGATGTTAGCATTCACTGAATGAAACGTTCACTCTTGTGGTCCCGTTGAATAGAAGTTTGTGGAAGCAGATTTTTGATGCTTTGACATAGACCCAGAAAAATGGGCTAGGTTCCTCAGTGTTCTGGACTGCATGCCTAGTATGGTTTGTGAACCTGTCCCCCCAGGTGTCAGTCCTTTCTTGTGCTTTGCCTTAATATTTTTTTAGCTTCAGCTGAAAAGCTTTTGCCACTTTCTATTCTAACAGAATTCAATATTCATTCCCACCCATTTTTGCATATGTGAGCTTTTTAACTTCACTTCTGACCTTTATAATAAGCTTCATCTTTCATACTACCAGGACACTCTTTAATTCTTACTTTTTATTGATGCTTTTAGCGAGACTATTATATTGTTTCTATAATCTGTGTTCTTCTCTAAATCCTCCCCAGTTAAGTCATTTATGTACCATGTAATTTTCTCCACATAATTCCTTCAACTTGGCATACATATAATCTGAATCTGATTATAAAGAACTTCAATTAAACTATAAGGACTTTTTCATTTGCTGTCAAAAATAGTTCAGCTTCGTATGTACCCCTGAAGTCATAAAGCCTATCATTTCTTAGTTGTTTATAAATATCTGATGCTTCATAGTAGATTACCTTTCTCTCACCAAATAGTCTAATTCTCAGATAAATTGATCACTTTTGGATTGTACTGCTATCTCCAAATTTCTCTCTCTTTTTTTTTTACTTTAGTTGATACTGTACCATAGTGCATCATGGAGCCACTTTGTTTAGTCAGAAAAATAAAGTCATTACTAGTCCTATTACTGATATATCCATTCAAAATGGTCAAGTTATAATATTTAACTAATTTTAATAACTTAATTCCTTGCATATTCTCCTTTAAATCAAAAGAATGTGTAATGTCAGAGTCCTTATTTCCCTTTTAAAAAGTTATTGTAATTATTGAATAATCCTTTACTTGCAGTGAAATTCCTGCATAAAATCTTTTCTTCCTTTTTGTACTTTACCTACACAGCCCTTTATGTCTTTACATAATTTACCAGAGTTTGCTGCGATCTCCACCAAATACATTGTAGGCTTGTCTATGGATATCTTAGGATCATAAGAAGTTACTAGGCTATTGGTCCTGAGGCTCTTAGAAGCCTATCCAAGAATTTAGCCCATGTTTCAACATGTTAGCACCCTATGCCACTGACCAGCAGGGACATAGGTGGAATCCCAAGAGTGTAGTTTCTGTTCCCCATCCAGGTATCCAGATTGCGCTTAAAAAGGTTTAATGAAGGACTCTGCTTTATGTGGAGAGGGAGTATATTCCACAAAAGGGGAGTCTCTGGAACACAAATCTGTCCCACCAATAAGTCTTGTTGATGTCACAGACCGGGTTGAGGTGTCACATGCGGGTTACTCGAGTAGAGCTTGACTTGTGGATATGCAGCAGATTCATCAGGGTGGGGTTTGAGATCGCTTTGTATGCCAGACAGAGGTCACCTCTGAGGTGTCTGTAGAAGACTGAGTAGAGGGACAGGGCCTTTAGCCTATCTTTGTAGGGTAGATGTTTGAGGCCCTGGATTTTCTGGGTGAGGAATCTCTGTGGTCTGTCCAGCTGCTGCATGTGCTTTGTGATGTACATATCGAAAGGGGCATTGTATTCAATAATTGGTCTTAGTAGGGAAGAATACAGGGATGTTATGACCACCTTGTCCCTGTATGAGATACCCTTTCTAATGAGGTGGGCCATGTAGAAAGCTTTCTGTACAATGGAGACAATATGGTGGTCAAAAGTCCCCCCTCATGACTGATTGCATGCTTAGTGCCTTATTATCAATGTGATAATTTGTGGGGACATCAAAAGGGATGATGATGTATTTTTCGGCATTCAGTTTGAGGCCATGTTTCTGGCACCATTCATTTGTTTGGGTGAGACCCTCTTGGAGGATGTCCACATCACTAGGGGAATTGATGACAGCACCCAGCTTGCAGTCATCTGCAAACGTGGTCAGCCATAGCCCACTGGATTTGGTCTGCACCTCTGAGAAATATATCCCAGACAGCAGAGGCCCCAAGACTGATCCCTGGGGTACACAGCTTGTTACGGGTCTACTACTTGAGGTGGCTTCCCCTATTTTGACTAAGTGGGTTCTATCAGTGAGCCAGTTTGCTACCTATCTGGTAACATATGGATTGATGCCTAGTTGAGAGAGTTTATATATTATATCTGAGTGGGGAATAGTATCGAAGGCCTTGGCCAGGTCAAGGTAGGCAGTGTGCACCATCTTCCTCTTGTCTATGGCCTTGGTCAACCAAATGTAACAGGCATGACCTCTCCTTGACAAAACCAAACTGTATGGGAGCAAGTGTCTGCAGGTTGCAAATGTCCTTGTTAATGAGGTCCATGATAATCTGCTCCATGGCCTTGCAGATCTGGCTAGTTAGGCTGATGGGTCTGTAATTTCCTGGATCTGTGGCCACTCCACCTTTGTGCAAAGGGATGACAGTAGCTGTCCTCTACTCGGCTGGGGCGAAGCTGGTACTCAGGCATGCTCTGCCCTTAACAAAGCCGAACTGGGTCGGGTCAAGTGTTTGGAGGTTCCCAATGTCTTTGTTAATGAGTTTCATAATGATGCACTCCATAGCCTTGCAGACCAAGGTAGTCAGGCTTATGGGGTGATAGTTACCAGGGTCAGTTGTGGCCCCTCCTTTGTGGAGAGGAATAACTGTTGCTGTGCGCCATTCTTTGGGCATGTAGCCTGTGGAGAGGCTGAGGTTGAACAGCGTGTTTAGAAAGAATAGAAAACAACTACCCACCTTTACTTGGGTTTGATCACCATCTAAGGGAAACTTTGGGTATTACAAATGCAGGAACAAACAAAATAACACCAAAACTATCCCATATTTGACTTTAACATACCACCAAAATATTGGATGGCTTAAAAAGTGTATAAATGATACTTGGGATATGTTTAGATCTATGCCCACAAGAGTGACAGTATTTCAGAATACTCTGACTTATAGTTACAGAAGGAATTTCAATTTGAAAAATATCTTAGAAAAAGGGAAGGAACAGTATTCGAATAATAGTTATGGTTATGCTACTAACAAAAAAGGTACTTTTAGATGTGGGAGATGTCCCCAATGTTCCTTTATAGCTGATGAAAAGATAGTGAAGTTACCTAGTGTTAGAACAACCCTGAAAGCTACAAAATGCAGTAGCTGTTACACAAAATGAGTTGTATACCTGGCCTACTTCAAATCCTGTTGGTGTTATTACATTGGGAAGACTGAAAGACACCTAAGGAAACAAATCTATGAACACATCAGGGACATCAATCGCAAAAATGAAAATAATGCACTATATAGGCATTCATTAGTCTGTATGGAAGCGAATTTTAAATTCTGGGTACTAGAGATAGTGGAACCTTTAGAAAGAGGAGGTGACTGGGAAACTAGATTGACATACAGGGAAATGATGTGGCAATTAAAACTAGACGCATGTAGTGGAAAGGGTCTTAATGACAACATTTATTACCAGCATTAAAATTGTTATCCCAGGACCCTAGGAAACCATACACACATGCATAAATCTTATGTAATGCATTACATCAACCAGCAGGCTGTTACTATACAGTTAGGGTTACATACTCATATATACAATTTTTTTGTATGTGTATACCTATGTATTTTACATGTATATATATATTTTTTATATTTAGATTCTATACATTTATATTTTTATATTCTATTATATACATTTTTTATCAGAATATATTATATATATATATATATATATATATATATATATATATATAAATATATTTTATATTTATATATATATATATATATATATATATATATATATATATATATATACACATATATATATATATATATATATATATATTTTTTTTTAGATTAGTTCTAGTTCATGTATTGTATTTTATATATATTTTATATATGTTTATATTTATGTATTGTACATTTTATAATACGAATATACCAATGTACGAAGAGATATATACCAACATTCAATACAGGTTGCTACAGCACTTTAAAGGAATGGTGGATAGTTAATTAATTATCAATCAATTATGGAAAGCACATTAATCATTGTTACTGGCTATGATATAAATGAATGCCCATTGATTGCTTTCTTTGATTCTGAAGAGGTCTCCGGTACGGAGACGAAAGCGCTCAATCCTGTTTTATTTTTGTTATGGAATAAAGTTCTTATTTCGCTACTCTTGTTTTTCGATTGTTCTTGGAATTATTGGTGGAGTTTATGAAGTAAGAAGACAGCCTTTATAGATTCGTGGTGCTGTGTTTTATTTTGGTAGGAATGAGAATTTGTTAATACAGTCTGATTTCTTTTGTATAAATGTAAATTTATGTATGTCACTAGTGATGATTTAACAAAGGTGTTTAAAATAAAACAGGAGTAGTGTAGAAAGCAATTGTGTACATAATAAACTTTATCAAGTGTCCCTTTATACCTGTGAGTATGGACTGTAACTGTAAAAAAAATACTATCTACTTTACTATAGTGTTGTATGAAAGTATACTTGTAAAATTAAATACAACGTATGACAGTTCACCACGTAACGGTGGTATACAAGTAGTATCAATATGAACTTCAGATGTGTGTTTGGCAGTCTCTAAACTGCTATTATGCTTTCATGTTGGGTACAGTTGAAGAAGTATTCTATTTTCACTTATCGTTTACATTTTAAGGGTATTATTATACAGTTCAGGAGTACAGTTTGTATAGCATGTATGGTAACTGTAAATAGTGTTGTTTTCTGTTTTTGTAATTACTGGGTTATTGTAACTATGGCAGTTTGACCATTTGAAATTCGGTGATGTTAGCATTCACTGAATGAAACGTTCACTCTTGTGGTCCCGTTGAATAGAAGTTTGTGGAAGCAGATTTTTGATGCTTTGACATAGACCCAGAAAAATGGGCTAGGTTCCTCAGTGTTCTGGACTGCATGCCTAGTATGGTTTGTGAACCTGTCCCCCCAGGTGTCAGTCCTTTCTTGTGCTTTGCCTTAATATTTTTTTAGCTTCAGCTGAAAAGCTTTTGCCACTTTCTATTCTAACAGAATTCAATATTCATTCCCACCCATTTTGCATATGTGAGCTTTTTAACTTCACTTCTGACCTTTATAATAAGCTTCATCTTTCATACTACCAGGACACTCTTTAATTCTTACTTTTATTGATGCTTTTAGCGAGACTATTATATTGTTTCTATAATCTGTGTTCTTCTCTAAATCCTCCCCAGTTAAGTCATTTATGTACCATGTAATTTTCTCCACATAATTCCTTCAACTTGGCATACATATAATCTGAATCTGATTATAAAGAACTTCAATTAAACTATAAGGACTTTTCATTTGCTGTCAAAAATAGTTCAGCTTCGTATGTACCCCTGAAGTCATAAAGCCTATCATTTCTTAGTTGTTTATAAATATCTGATGCTTCATAGTAGATTACCTTTCTCTCACCAAATAGTCTAATTCTCAGATAAATTGATCACTTTTGGATTGTACTGCTATCTCCAAATTTCTCTCTCTTTTTTTTTTACTTTAGTTGATACTGTACCATAGTGCATCATGGAGCCACTTTGTTTAGTCAGAAAAATAAAGTCATTACTAGTCCTATTACTGATATATCCATTCAAAATGGTCAAGTTATAATATTTAACTAATTTTAATAACTTAATTCCTTGCATATTCTCCTTTAAATCAAAAGAATGTGTAATGTCAGCGTCCTTATTTCCCTTTTAAAAAGTTATTGTAATTATTGAATAATCCTTTACTTGCAGTGAAATTCCTGCATAAAATCTTTTTCTTCCTTTTTGTACTTTACCTACACAGCCCTTTATGTCTTTACATAATTTACCAGAGTTTGCTGTACGATCTCCACCAAATACATTGTAGGCTTGTCTATGGATATCTTAGGATCATAAGAAGTTACTAGGCTATTGGTCCTGAGGCTCTTAGAAGCCTATCCAAGAATTTAGCCCATGTTTCAACATGTTAGCACCCTATGCCACTGACCAGCAGGGACATAGGTGGAATCCCAAGAGTGTAGTTTCTGTTCCCCATCCAGGTATCCAGATTGCGCTTAAAAAGGTTTAATGAAGGACTCTGCTTTATGTGGAGAGGGAGTATATTCCACAAAAGGGGGAGTCTCTGGAACACAAATCTGTCCCACCAATAAGTCTTGTTGATGTCACAGACCGGGTTGAGGTGTCACATGCGGGTTACTCGAGTAGAGCTTGACTTGTGGATATGCAGCAGATTCATCAGGGTGGGGTTTGAGATCGCTTTGTATGCCAGACAGAGGTCACCTCTGAGGTGTCTGTAGAAGACTGAGTAGAGGGACAGGGCCTTTAGCCTATCTTTGTAGGGTAGATGTTTGAGGCCCTGGATTTTCTGGGTGAGGAATCTCTGTGGTCTGTCCAGCTGCTGCATGTGCTTTGTGATGTACATATCGAAAGGGGCATTGTATTCAATAATTGGTCTTAGTAGGGAAGAATACAGGGATGTTATGACCACCTTGTCCCTGTATGAGATACCCTTTCTAATGAGGTGGGCCATGTAGAAAGCTTTCTGTACAATGGAGACAATATGGTGGTCAAAAGTCCCCTCATGACTGATTGCATGCTTAGTGCCTTATTATCAATGTGATAATTTGTGGGGACATCAAAAGGGATGATGATGTATTTTTCGGCATTCAGTTTGAGGCCATGTTTCTGGCACCATTCATTTGTTTGGGTGAGACCCTCTTGGAGGATGTCCACATCACTAGGGGAATTGATGACAGCACCCAGCTTGCAGTCATCTGCAAACGTGGTCAGCCATAGCCCACTGGATTTGGTCTGCACCTCTGAGAAATATATCCCAGACAGCAGAGGCCCCAAGACTGATCCCTGGGGTACACAGCTTGTTACGGGTCTACTACTTGAGGTGGCTTCCCCTATTTTGACTAAGTGGGTTCTATCAGTGAGCCAGTTTGCTACCTATCTGGTAACATATGGATTGATGCCTAGTTGAGAGAGTTTATATATTATATCTGAGTGGGGAATAGTATCGAAGGCCTTGGCCAGGTCAAGGTAGGCAGTGTGCACCATCTTCCTCTTGTCTATGGCCTTGGTCAACCAAATGTAACAGGCATGACCTCTCCTTGACAAAACCAAACTGTATGGGAGCAAGTGTCTGCAGGTTGCAAATGTCCTTGTTAATGAGGTCCATGATAATCTGCTCCATGGCCTTGCAGATCTGGCTAGTTAGGCTGATGGGTCTGTAATTTCCTGGATCTGTGGCCACTCCACCTTTGTGCAAAGGGATGACAGTAGCTGTCCTCTACTCGGCTGGGGCGAAGCTGGTACTCAGGCTTTGGTTGAATAGGGTGCCTAATGGTGCTGCAGGTTCCTGGATGAGTCATGTAGAATGCAGCTTGGGATGTAATCGGGTCCCATTGCGACTGTATTTTATGCCTTTGAAAGGGGAGTGATGACTTGCTCCCTAGAGATAAGGGGAGGGGGGCAGGTGCTGGGGATGTCCTGATTTACTAAAGGGGGGGGGGGCAGAGGAGTGAAGTTTTCACTGAACCTGTCTGCCAGCAGGTTGGCTATATCTACAAGGTTTGTGTATGTGATATCCTTGACCACCAGTTCTGAGCAGATCTGGGTGCTTCCCTTGAGATTGTGGACATATGTAAAGAAAGCCTTATGATTGTCTTGAATAGATGTGGCCAGTTTGGACTCAAAGTTTGCTTTGGAGGATTTCACTAGTGCTCTTATTTGCTTGGTCAGGCTAAGAAAAGATTGCTTCCAATTAGACATCTGCTCCTTCTTGGTCCTGGACAGCAATTTTTTCCTTTTATTATAGAGTTTATTTATTATAGATGTCCACCAGACAGGTTTACTCTTCCTTGAGGAGGATTATTTTGTCCTGCCTGGTATCCCTGATTCCATGCAGCTATATAAATGCTCATATAGTACTTTGGTGTAAGTGTTTAGATATGTGCCAGTTTCTTTGGAGGGGGAGGGGGCTGTGAAGCTGTTTATAACTTCCCTCAGGAGGTTATAATCAGCTTTGGAGAAGTTTTTTTTGTTTGACCTTAGCTGGTGGGGGGGGGGGGGTGACTTTGAAAGTGACTGATTTGTGGTCGGATCTTACCAGGGATGATGACACTGTAGGGATGCTGCAGTGGTTACTCACGTTGGTTAATACCAACTCCAAGATATTTTCACCTCTTGTGGTGATGTCAACCAACCGGTCCAAGGTGTTTGCAATGACAAAATCAAGGAATATTTGGGCATTTGTGTTTTGGCATGAGTATTTCTTCCAATCTGTGGTTGGATAGTTAGTCACCCAAGATCAGGGTAAAGGGTTGAATCTTTATATATTCAGAGCAGTCCGGATAGGTGGAGTGGGCATCTTGAGTCTGAGTTGGAGGCCTGTAGCTATGATTTGAATAGGGGTCTTGTCAATTGTTAACTGCACCTGGAGTATTTCCTGTGCATCTTATAATTTGACCAGCCTAGAGTTGTGTTTGTTTTTTATATATATTACAACTCTACCTCCTTTTGTTTTGCTGCCCACGGCTTGGGGTCTGAATGAATGATAGGATGAGTAACCTGGTATGGCTGGGGTGTTCTCCACAGCTTTGAACCAGGTTTCTGTGATTGCACAAATGTCAGCTTCTTCCAGGGTTAAGAATGCTTGCAATGAGTGCAGTTTCGTGTTTAGACTCCTAGCATTTAGCAGCATGACCTTTAATATACGTTTAGATAAAATTTTCATGTTGGTAGTTTTGACCTCACAACATTGCCTAAAAAAAGGCACTATGGGGGAGGCAAAAGCCTTTGCCATGAGCCTGAAGCTCAAGGGAGACAGATGCAGGCCATCTCTGGCAAAGCATTGTGGCCTGTCAATCATGTCATCTCTGGCTGTCAGGTACTGGATGCCCTTTGAATGACACCAGAAACTAAGCCAGTTGGTAAAGTCAGTCATTTTCTGTTTGTGCTGGGGTGCCTTCTGTGCGGAGTCTGCATGTCCTCCCTGTGTTTGCATGGGTTTCCTCCGGGTGCTCCGGTTTCCTCCCACATCCCAAAGACATGCTGTAGGTAGATTGGACACTCTAAATTGGCCCTAGGTGTGAGTGTGTGTGTGTGCCTTCTGTGGAAGGTTGGGTGCTGGGCTGACAACTCGACACCGTAAAACTCCACTGCCAATCATGAGCGGACAGGTGATCCGCTGTAGCAACCCCTAACCAGGAAAAGCCAAAAGAAGAAGAAGATTGAGGCATTATTCTGGATGACGGTAGAATGCTGCTTAAGGCTAGGGACATACCTGCCTGGGACACATACTCAGCTAGCTCAGTCATGTCTCTCTTCATACAAACCAGGGAAGTACCTGTTGAGAGCTTAAGTGCATTGGTGATATGGCTAATTCTGGCACCCGACAAACAACTAACCGTGACTTTCTCCTTAGACAGCCTGGTGAGGGTCACATCTGTGTGTCTCACAATGGAGGTCTCCTATGACTAATATGTTGGGTTTATGTTTAGGCCTTAGTGGCTGTGAGACACAGGTGTATGGACTACGTGTATGCACCTCTGTAGCAAGTAACTTTTGTGTCTTTTAACATGTTAAGGTTCTAAATCAAAGCTGGCCATATCCAAAGTTATTATCCCCCCTTTTAAATGCCTTTACCTACTGCTATGAACCATCAGAACTAAAAAAGTAGTGTAATTTTGAATTGAAAATTCTCTAGGCTCCTTCCCAAGTTTCTTTGAGATTTGCCTTACTCATTTGGATGGAATTCCTTCACTGTGTACCATTTTCGGTGCCAGTCTAGCTACTTTCAGTGGTAGAATGTGTAATTCATAGTTCTTTCCTAAGTTTGAAATGGGGGGAGCACTTCTTTGTTTCCTGTCACTGGTCTTCTTGCATATGTTCTTCTACCCCCACAGCCCAGCATGTGTCTATTCTGCCTAACTTATTCCTCAATATTGTAATACTATTATAAAGTGATCTGCAGTTCCATATGTCCACTTGTGAAGTCTCTTGCTTTGTTAACCCACCTTTTGTCTTCTTTTCTGGTTTGCCTTCTTCAAAAAGCATTATCTTTGATTTCTTCAAAGCAGTTAGAGATTCATTTTCCAGGAGTAGAATTTTAAATAGGGAAGATACTTGGTCTTCTTCCTTCACCAGTGTTGGTTTTACTCCTCTTAATCATTTTCATTCATTCATTCTTGCTAGTCACTTTTCATTTGCAAAGTCTGAAAGTTTTTTCGTACTCTCAACAAATACTTAGCCAAGTTTAATTGGAAAGTTCCACAGTTCTGCCTGATGTCTTGTTAGTGTTCTCCCTCACCTTGGCTGTATTTAAGCCTACCACTTTATCACCAAAATCATGGTTTGTCAGGTTTTCAAAGAAAAACATTTTATAATCCTCTTCTGTTATACATACTATATATCTCTGTTGATTTAAAAAAGAAAACTCTACAATTAAATATTAACTGCTCTTTGGTGTCTCGTCATTGTTTGCTATTCACTGTTTATTGACTGGTATGTACTTCTCTGTGGAACTGCTACTCCATTTTCATATGATAATTTTGCCAGGTTTCTAATAGTACCCCTTAGTGGTCTTTTTTGCTGTGTTGTTAATTCTCTGTATATATATCTTTGATGGTTTGCATTTGTCATAATGCCTTATAGTTTTATAAGTTAACTGTTTAGTTTTATTTTGATTTATTTATTTACTGCTAATGTATGTTCTTCTACCTCCTCATCCTAGTAGCCAGCACTTGCTACTATTTATTTCCTTTCTAGTGTCCTTTTGTAACATTGTCATATCTCATATACTAGTCCTTAATTTGCCCTCTTGCACATTACTCCTCATCTCATTCTATTATTCTGTCTATTTTGGCATCAGAATACTCTATTATTTCTCACCCCCTTATATTATTAGAAATGTAATCAATATTTTAAATAACTATGACTTCCAAGATGGCTGCACATTGAGTAACATCTTAATTTCAACCCTTTCAGTGTGAAAACAGAAACTTAGAAGAGACAGCCAGGAAACTCGTATTTTTGAATAAATTTCAGTAAATGGCTAATTAGTGCACTGTCAGGATGTCAGCAAAAAAGAAATTGAGAGAACCTGAAAGAAAACCAGTCACAAAAGGTGGGAAAAAACACTGACTGGGAAGAATTCTGCAGATATGTATCAAAAGGCAGTCCAAGCTCCAACTTTGATGGAAGTCATGACGTCCAGTAACCTAGAGGAAAAAATAAGTCAAATGTACTCAAAGCTGATTAAAATAAACAAAACACTGATGCGAGTATATCAACTCAAATAACACAAGGGTAGAAAAAAAATCAAAGAAGCTTTATGCATATTCAGATGAGGTAATAAAACTGCAAAAAATCAGAGGTCAAAATGAAGAAAAAGCTGGCTGAATATGAGATTGTTTAAGAAGAGATGTTTAAAAAAATAATAGAATTAGAGGACAGAGCATTTAGGGGAAAACCTGAGATTTTCTGGTGTACCAAAGAAGCTGGAAGGAAGAGACTGCATTAATTTAATGAAACACAAGTAAACAACTGGATTAGTATTCCACAGCAGTAGCTGTTAACTGAAAGGGCACATCATGTATATATCCACACCTGTCCCTGGGAAAGCAACCTAGACATTTAATAGTAAAGATGCAATCCTACCAGCTGGAGGAGTTGATTCTGACAAAATTGTGGCAGAACGACCAAGTACTAAAAGTGGAAGACAGTCAAGTGTTTGTGGAAAATGATTAATCATTGTACACCAAGCAGAAGAAGAGTAAATTTATTTCACTAATCAGAGAATGTTGAGAAGCAGGCATGAGATTCAAGCTGCTCCACCCAGATATCTTCAGAATATTTTTTTCCTGGAGGGACAGAATCATTTTTGTTGATGCAGAACATGCTAAGAAAGAAATGCAAAAGTTTGTCCAAAAAAGTGAGCTGTGAAACAGAAGGAGATTCTGCTTCTTGTTCTTCTAGTAATAAGACCACAGAAAGACTGTGCCAGTGAAACATTTTCTAATGTGTCAATGGAAAATGTTTGACAGACAGAAAAAAGCACAAGAGTTGACTAGAAGAACTGAGAGTACATTGGAAATGAAGCATAGACTGGATTTGGGAGATGGAGATAAACAGGAACAAAACCAGCAACTCGGAAATTGGCAAATAAATGTAGGATTACAAAGCATTAATTATATTTGTGAGACATGACAGAACAAGAAAACCTGGAATTATTGGACTTTTTTGATTTTGTTAAACTTGTAGGGGACTCGTGCATAAGCCCTACTTCATGCCATTAATGTTTGGAAGAACACTTAGGAAAGGGGGAGAGAGAGAGTTAACTGTAAGTAAAAAAATGTGTTCTTAACAGTAATATGTTTATAATGCATTATATAATCTGCGTGCTATAAAGTAAAGTTTTCTCTGTTATTTTCAAGTTTAATGGAGATACTAAAGTAAACAGATGCCCCTGTTTTTTTTTTTTCATTCTTCTTTCTTTCTTTCTTTCTTTCTCCTTAATACTTTTTAAAAATGTAGGCACTGCAATGTAAACAAAAAAAAAAAAAGAAAGAAAAGTCTGGTCAAAAGAGCATGCTATAAGAAAAAATTATGTGCTTTTTCTTATTCTTGCACAAGGGAATGACTGAACTAAGGCCTTTGACTTGATCTAGTAACAAGTTTTAAGAGAAAGCAAATAAATAAATAAAAAAGAACATTGAATATAATAAAAAAGTTTTCCTCTAACAAATAAATGCTTGTAGAAGTAACTCTGTATCTGTTTCTCATGTTTCCATGGAGACAATCTGATAAAGAGCAATAAAAACAAAATAATTACTTCATTCAATGACTAGGAGATAATGTTTTCTGAAAGCATTCAAGTACTTTCCCAGTCTGGGAGCACAGTAAAGATAAGACAAAAAAGACAGCACCTAGTAGAAGCACAGGCTGTACCATGTGTCTAAGCATGGATAACATTCCTTTTAGGTTAACCCAAGTCTTTGAGTGCGGCTGTCAGGTTGGGACAATTGTTCCTATTAGTAGGGGAAAAACGACAGTATTTGAAGATGTACATAGTTTTGCTTGTTAGTATTAAGTTAATAGATCTTAGGGCCGTACTGGGCATGTGTTTGTTTTTTTTTTGTGTGATGGCTTTCAATAAAACAAAAGGTTTTGTAAGATGTGACATAGGCTCAAATGGATATGACAAGAAACAACTGTAAGAAGATCAACCTGCCAAAGATTAGTGTATTCATGTAACACAAAAGCTGGAACTAGACACGTAACAAAAAACTGTTGCACATAAAAGGTGGGAATAACTTTTTAACATAATGACGCTATCTATATTATCTTTAAATGCAAATAGTCTCAAAGATATGTATAAAAAAATAGAGTAGTGAACTATATTAAAAATGTAGAGTGCAAATAGTTATGCTACACAAGACACATTTGGAAAGAAATGAATGTGAATTTGATGAAGAAAGGTTTTCAGGACGGTTATTCAACAGAATACGTGAGACAAAGGAAAAGAGGAACACTTATATTAATTGCAAGAGAAGCTCCAATAGTGATAGAAGTGGATAAAAAGATAATAATGGCAGATTTGTAGTACTAAGGGGCTACTGGCCAGTGAAGAGGATTACACTCCCATGTATTTATATTCCACCTAAAAGTGCTGTAATGGAGCTTAAGAAAATTCTGGGAGAAATAATCATCTTTCAGCATATTACTAACAGGTGGAGACTGCAATTTGATTTGCAAGATGTGAAGATGTGTCTGGGAGGCTGAGAAGGGAAAATATAAAATAGGAGGGTAGATTTTTTTAAACAAGAAACATCTTTATTAAATTATCATGTATGACATAGGCAATCACTCATTTGTATAAATGAAAGCAAACCATATTGACGTAATTTTAGTTGTAAACATTATATATCACAAACCATATTGACATAATTTTATTTGCAAACATTATACATCGCTTATAATCTGTCTAATCATTGTCAGACATTACATAGTTCATTCAAACCCTGCCTTCTTTTAAACCTCATTCCTCCTCTGCATGTATTTTTCCACAATTCCCATTTTTATGTAACTTGCTCCTACCCTTTTCTAAATATCCCAATTCCACTTGTTATAGCTCTGGTATTATATTCACTACTTCTAATAAAGTTGGTTTAGACTCCAATTTCCATTTTCCAGTAATTGCTTTTTTGGCAGCCACCACAATTAGCAAGGCCTTACCATATCTAGGCATTTATGATTCTGTGTCATAGCTCAAAAAATAATTTCCTTAGTTACACCAATTTGCTCACCCAGTATCTCTGACAGAGCAGTCTGCAGGGAATCTTTAAAGCCTGCCAACTCATTACAGTCACAGAAAATATGTTCCAAATTACCTCTTTCTTCTTCATCACACCTCCATCATTTGCTGTCTACCTGAGGAAAAATTCTTTGGAGTGTACTTGGGGTATAAAAATACCTATGTAAACACTTACAAGCAAAGATCCTAAATCTTCTAGATACTGTTGCATATTTGGGATTATCACATATATCCATCCATTGTTTCTGAATGAGTTGCTTATCTAATTTCTTGCCCAATCCTTTCTAACCTCCTCTGATTGATTCTTAGAGTTATTATGCAATATTTTGCATACTGTACTAATTATTCCTTTTTTAGCAGCAGCTTCTGTTCTAGATTCTACCAGAAACTATACCAGTGCTGATCTTTCTGTTATGATCCCCCAGTTTTTTTTTCTCTTTGCCTATACTATGACAATCTCCAGTATGGAAGGCAATCTCTAGCTTGCAGTCCAAATATATTCTTGGCCTCAAGGAGAATAGACATTTGAAGAAATTTATGAAAATATTTGGTATAGAAGATGTAAATTCAGTAATAGGCATTCAGGGTGAAATTACATATTATTCCTCAAGATACAAAATCTGGGCTAGGCTAGACAGAATTTACATATCACAGGAGCATTGAAAGTTTTGATACATGTCCAATACCTATTTCAGATAATGCACCAGTTGTTGTTGTGTCTTTCGGCTTTTCCCGGTTAGGGGTCGCCACAGCGGAACTTCGGTCCGCTAATGATTGGCAGTAGATTTTTACGTGCCGAGTTGCCAGCCCTGATGCACAACCTTCAATGAAGGTACGCCCATTCATGCATGTCTCCACACAGAAGCCGCTTAACTGAGAATCGAACAGGACAACGTCTTACTGTGAGGCGACAAGGCTACTGCAGCACCACCACCGCAGTTATAGATCATGCACCAGTAATAACTAAAATAAAAATGCAGGGTAGTGAAATAAAATGAGACACTGGTGCTTTCCCACCTATCTGTTGAAAATAGAGGAATTTAAGGAATGGGTAGTAGAAATCATTCAGGAGTTATTAGAGAAGAGAGAAATGTCTTCTGAAAACAGCTAGGGAGTGGGATAAAATTAGAGTGGAGCTTAAAAATAGGGTGGAAATAAAAGAAAGAGAGATATGGTTAAGAAATAAGATTTTTTTAGACGGAGTGACAAATGTTGAATTATTGCAGAACAGGGAGAATCTCAAAGAACAAGAAGCGGTGCATTTGCAATAAAGGATTATCTCGATAATATGCATGAGTATAGAAAGATTGTTTCGTGATAACTCCAGGGCACAAAAACTTTTAGCACAATGACTTGGGCAACAGAAAGTAAAAAGGGTTGTAGCCAAGCTTAGGGAGCCTATAACAAGGAAGATAACAAGAGATCCTGTAGAGGTACTAGAAATATTTTGGAAATTTTATGAAAGTCAGTATAAAGCAGAGAAATATGGAAATCAAGAAAAGGTATAAATGGAAATGTTTATGGAAGAATTAAATATGACAAGGTTAGAGGTAGATGATGCTCAGTTAATAACAGTTAGGATAGTAAGAGATGAGATAAAAATGGTGATGTATAACCAATCCAGAGGGAAGTTGCCAGGAATAGATGGCATTCCTGTGGAAGTTTGGAAGCTAGAAGGGGATAAAACTGATAAAGATCTGTAAGGTTTTATTTAACAGTATTTTAAGAGGAGAAGCTTGAACATCCTGGAAGAAAGCAGTGGTAGCTGTAGTACTTAAAGGGTAAAGACCCTTCAGATCCAGCTTCGTAACAGGCCTATTTCAATCCTAAACTATGATTATAAAGTGCTTATGTCTATAATGGCTAAAAGAATGGCAAAGATGATGCTAAAATTGATAGGTATGGATCACTGTGGTTTTGTGGAGGGGGAGGCAACCATCTGAGTACATTAACAGAACATTGATGATCCAGAGGGAAGGAGAATGTAAGAGAATACCACTGTTATTTGTGGGTCTTGATGTAGAGAAAGCATTTGACAGAATAAGCTGTTAATTTATGAGCAGGTCAATGGAAGCATTTGCATTCCCTGATAAAATTATAAGGTTGATTAGGAGGATATATGTGGCATTGGGGTCGAAAATTCAAGTGGGCGGGTTCCTCTCTGATAATTTCTGTTTGAGCAGAGGAACCAGGCAGGGGTGTCCTCTTTCCCCTTTGTTATTTGTATTATATTTAGAACCACTGACAAAGAAAACAAGGGACTCAGAAATTCAAGGATATAATTGGTATGGTAGTCAAGAAACCTGGCTCTGTTTGTGGATGATGATATTTTATACCTGATAAAACCAGGAAAGGACATTTCAGTGTAGTGCAACATTTTGAGACTGTTTCAAATCTTTTTAGGATACAAAATTAATGAACCTAAAACAAAGGCAGTAGCTGTAAATTATGTACCCTCACACAAATTGATTCAGCAGTATCCATATTTATGGGGCCATGATAAAATGAAGTACTTATGAGTATGAATAGAAAAGATTCTGCTGTGGCAGCTAAATATATGTGGGAAGAGACTAAACAAAAGATAATACAAAACTGAGAAATTGGAAGCTCTCTTATATGAATATGGATAGCAAGGTAGAAGCAATTGAAGTGTTTTAGTCCCTTAGTTTTACATATAAGTCAGGCATATTTTTAGCAACCAGAGGAGAAGCTGTGGATAGCGATTAATAAAGAGCTGAAGGATTTTATCTGGGAGAAGAAGATGGCAAGAGTCAAGTGGGATAAGCTGAATCTTCCAGTAGTACAAGGTTGTTTGGGATTGCACAGTCTGAAGGTGTATTTCAGTGCTACACAGTCAAGGCTGTTATACATAGCACAAGCAGAAACCTATAACTTAAAGTGGAAAGGAATGATGATGAAACAGGGGGGAAGCTCAAGAAACAAAGAGAGACTGGGATTTTGGACGCAGATCCTTAAGGAGAATAACAGTAACCACGCAGAATACTATATTCCTAAATTAGCAGAAAATATTCTAAGAACTAAGCTGACACAAGAGTGGAGAAAGGAGATTCTGCCTATACGCATGACTACAATTAGGGATACAGACAATAAGCAAGGTGGGGGCTGAAACTTATTGGAGAAAACTGGCAAAAGAACCAGGGAATCGGGAGCAGATAATTAGAGAGGCAGAGGTAGTAGAATGGGAAGATGCCAGGAATTTATTTGGACTCCAGGCTAGAGATTGCCTTCTTTATCAAGAATTTATATCAAAGTATAGGCAAAGAGAAAAAAATAGGGGGATCCTATGTGAAAGACCAGCACTGGTATAGTTTTAGAAGAATGTAGAACAGAAGCTGCTGTTTAAAAAGGAATTATTAGTAGAGCATATAAAATAGTGCATGATAACTATAACAATCAATCAGAGGAGTTAAAAAGGGAGTGGAAAGATTCAGTAGATAAGCAATTCACAAAAAAACAATGGGGGATATATTTATGTATGTCTCCCAAATATGAGTAACAAAACAAGACCAGTATGCTAGGCACAAACAATAGACTAACGGACAACAGAAAACTGCCTTGTCAGAAATGAACCAAAGACTTCAGTAACAGTAACTGCAAAGCAGAAAACTAAATATGGTAAGCACTTTCATTTTTTATTACAGTACAGCGCTTTATCAGACCAACAAAATAAATGAATCACATTTTGTTTTAAATGCAGCAAATCAAGGTCACATGATGAGATCAACCAATCAGATCATCTAAGTGACCTAAAGTATAAAAAGTCATCAAATCATTATAAAAATGATCAATTAAATATTGAATGTGTAAAATGTATATATACATTTAAACATCTAAATAAAAAAAACACTTTATATTGATGCTTTCATTTAAACTTGGAAATTTCAGCTTCAGTGTTTATTTGCCATTGTGCTTCTTTGCATTCGAGCATGCTATAAAGATTTCCACCACAACTAGTGTCAGATAACTTATCAATAACAAAAAAATTCAATTTTTTTATAATTATAACATAATAATGTTTTGCTAAAGCATTGTTAGGATATTTGCTCTTAATGGCCAAAACATGCCCGTAAATACACTCTGCCAGCATCCTGTTGGTCTTACCAACATAGAACGTTGGACAGGACAATTAAAGAGATGAATAGACAACATGCTTAGATTTACAGGTATATCTGCTATTTGCTGACAACATTTTTGCATAATTATAGAATTAGTGTTGGAAATATAATGAAGCAATTTTCAAGTTTGGTATCATAAATGCAGTGCCATAAGGTCTATTATTATTACTGAGAGCTGAATGATGAAAAAAAAATAACAAATCAGAACATTTTTTATAGGTAAAACTGGGAACTATGCCAACTATCATAGCCAAATCTTTATTACTCAAGACTATATTCCAAATACTGTTGATAATATTTCTTATATCTGTTGCATCTCTGCAAATAGGAAATACAGAAGAATTCTTAAAAGTGTAATTTTCCAAGCTTTTAGCCTTACTCTTGTAACCCTTAAATAAAATAGGAAAAAAATGGTTCAGCACATTTTTGCATAATTTCCCCAGAAATGTCATTGACTTTCAAATAGCTGGATTAACTTATTAGACTCTTCTGAGTAGACATTATCATCCCTCACTAACCAACTTAAGCATACAGATTGCCCGCTAACAATATTCCACTTCATAAAAGGGATGCATACTGGAAAGGTGTAAACAACTATTTACAAACATGGGTTTATGAAATAACTGACTATGAAATTGTTTATGCAAAACTTTAATAATAATAATCAACAAATCTAAAAAGTTCACAGATGTAATCTTAGCACTAATAGTAAATCTAAGAAAATCAGTACTGTTATTACTAGCTGCTAGAAATACCAAAAAGTCATCCCATGTACCATTCCAAATGAATATTAAATCATATGTATAATGTTTGTAGAAAATAAAACATTAATAAGGATGCTTAATTTAAAAAAAAAATCATGCTCCCACCAAGCCATGACCAAAGTAGCAAATGCCAGGATCATTCTGGCACCCATAGCTAAACCTTTCTGTTGCTGATATTGTAAAACCTAAAAAAAAATGTTAGCCAGTACCAGTAAACAAAGTATTGATCGGGCTGGTTTGTAAAGAAGTACACTTACTCAAATAAAGATGCACAAATTCATTACCAGTTTCCCAGGAAAAACAAGTATATAAGGCAACTACATGTATAGAAATTAACATAATTTCAGTGCCTAGAAACTGGTAGCTACATACTAGGTCTAAACAGACCCAAGAATCTTGTAAATAAAAACTGTGATTTTTTTTTTTACTATGGGATTGAGAATAGAATTTAGGTATAGAGCTGTAAATTCAGTTTTGCTATTATGAGCAGAAACATTTGTACAAAAGGGGGGATTAATAACATTTTTATGGATTTTAGGAATTCCAAAGATGACTCCTACTCTAGGATGATCGTTTTTTTTAAAGTGTGTGTGGATATATATATATATATATATATATATATATATATATATATATATATATATATATATATATGATGCTCAGTATAACCCTGAGTTATATCAAGTAAAACAGCATTGACTTGAATGAATTTCACCAACATAAAATATTTAGGGACTAATTTATAGCAGCTAGTATCAGACAACATATCTTATATACATTTACTGTACCTACCACTTTCCATCAAAACTATGCCATTGCCCTTTTTGGCCTTCATGATTCTCAACTGTTTATTAAGTTAGTTGAAGCTTTATACTGGCCATAAGTTAAATTAAACTTGTTAACATATTTTTTCTTGCTAAGCATAGCTTTAAAATCATGACGGCAAACTTCTGAAAATACAGTAAGAGTATTAAATAAACAAGGATTATAAGTGTCTCCAAATATGTAGCAAAGTCGAAAATATATGGAATGTTTGCTTGGAAGTGTTTATGTAAGTATTTGTATACATCAAGTAGACTCCAAAGAATTTTCCCTCAGGTTGATAACAAATGTCAGTGTTAGGGGATGAAAAAAATAATTGGGAACGTGTTTTCTGGGAGTGTAATGAGTTGGCAGACTTTAAAAAAATGCCTGCAGTCTACTCTGTCAGTGATACTGGGTGAGCAAATTGGTGTAACTAAGGAAATGGTTTTCTTTTTTAGCTATGATACAGAATCGTAATTGCCTTGACATAGTAAGGCTTGCTGTGTCTAATTACAGTGGCTGCCAAAAAAACAATTTCTAGAAAATGTAAATCAAAGTCTAAACCAACTGTACTAGAAGTAGTGAATACAGTAACAGAGATAAAGCAACTGGAACTGGGATCTTTAGAAAACAGTAGGAGCAAATTACTTATTAAAAAAGGGAAGTGTGGGAACACTACATGCTGTAGAGAAATGATGTTTAAAAGACAGCAGGATTTGAATAAGCTATGTAATGGTTGACTGACAATGACTGGATAGATTATATGTGATGTATAATTTTGGCAACTAAAATTATGTCAATATGGTTTGTTTTCATTTATATAAATGTATGATTGCCTATGTCATAAGTGATAATTTAATAAAGATGTTTTATTTAAAAAAATGTAAGCAACTATAATTTACTTTGCTCTACATAGGCTATCCATTTCTGCAAAGTGCCTTGCTACTTACATTACATATTGTATTCTTGATCACAATCTCCCCTTACAGTTTCTGTAAAATATTGTTTACTCTTAGTTATGGGGCTCTTACCCCTTGTATATAAGGTACACCCAATCTGTTGTATAGAGTTTTATATGCTGTGGGGCTTTCTTCTCTTGTATATAATTATTCATCAGGTATTGTAAAATGTCTTTGTGTGTGTTTATGGAGCATTTCTCCCCAGCTCATTGTAAAATAGGCTCTTCTCCCCTTGTATTTAATTATGTATTAACTGTTGCTTAAATGTTTTGAATCTGTTATGGAGTTGTCTCCTCAAGCTTCTGCTGAAAATGGGCAACTGGCTCAGTCTGACTTTCCTGGTTATCAAAGGACAAATAAAAATAAATAAATAAAATACATTTAGTATTAATTAACCTATTAATTGGTATGGTCCAATGACCCATTTCAGCCACAATTTTCACTCTAATTTCACATTTTTGCCTCATTTTGTATTTCCTCAACTTCTGATACATTTATAATGAGCAAATTGGATAATTGATTATCATTTTCCTAGTTATTTTTTAAATTGTTAATAAAATTAATTAACATTAGGAGGTTTATAGCAGCTTATTTTCATTTAAGTAATCAAAACAGTTATTTGACAGAGAATGCCACAAAAAATTAAGTTGCAAAATATCTTACTAGCTGTCAAAAATATCTGTTTTTAAAGTTGGTCCATTTGACAGAGTCATTAAACTTTTATCCAAAAAACAAACTCTAACATCCGACAATTAGCAAAAAAAAAAAAAACTGGAACACACACCAGCATCCACTGTTGAAATGTCTTTTAATTCTGGTACCTCGGCCTTCGCCTTCTCATGGAATACATTTTCTACATCAACAACACCCCTTTTATAACACATCCATGTCATTTGCATACATAATTGATTCAACAAGACTAATTAAACCATATACCAAATTGCTTCAAGCACCATTTTCAATGCAATTTATATTTTTACTATAAAATTGCAAACTGCAATCATTCCTTCTTAAAATAAGCAAAAAAGTGTATCAATTATTTTTTTATTATTTATATATAAAATACTTATTTTTTCATTAACATTTTACTTTCATGTCATGTAAAAATTTTGAAACAACATTCAATTCACATTGTCACATTAAACACCCCTTACCACGTGTATAAATGTGAACTGGAATACAAAATTCAGATATACATAATACCTACTACATCTCTAAATTCAACCCATTTGGGAAAAGAGTTTTATAATTTAAAATAAATCTGGACTCCATTTCCAATAATTTATTAAGAAAAAATGCTACATCACTTGTGCTCTTAGGCTTCCCCAAAACACAAAAATTGAACCCTTCAGGAACCCCCTTATGTTCTTCACAAAAATGTTTGGCCACTGGACTATCCAACCTTTTGTGCCTAATGTCACCTAAATGTTCCATTATTCTTAACTTAACTTTTCTGCTTGTTTGACCAATATACCATTTTGGTTTGTTGCATCCACATCCAATAATATAAACTACCCCCGTGGAATTGCAATCGAACATTGTGAATTGAATGTTTTCAAAATTTTTGTTGTTGATGTAGGTGTCCAAGCTTTAAGGAATAGTCTAGCAGCTTATATGATAACCCTGGATCTGTACAATTATTTTAGAGTGAATTTGCCTGTTGTACCCACCCTAAATGATTTACCTAAAGTACGTAAAAGCTTAGGTAGACCTCCCATGCGACCTATTGTTTCTGGGTGGGGGTGGGTGACTGAAGCACTTTCCATTTACGTTGAAAAGGAGTTAAGGGGGTTAATAGATCTTTCTGCTACTATTTTAAAAGACACTAAGCAGTTTTTAAATGATTTATGCACATGTATTCATGACCTTGATAATACAGGTGATATGTATTTTTTAACCCTGGATATACAGTCACTTTTTACTTCTATATCGAATGATGAAGGCCTGAATTTGCTGCAAGCTTATTTGAAGGAACATAGTAAATTTAGTGATATGAAGATAGCATTGATTTGTTTCCTCACCAGTTTGATCTTAACGAATAATGTGTTTTTGTTCAATGGCACTTACTATTGGCAGATGCAGGGGGCAGCCATGGGCACCCCCTGTGCAAACAACTGTGGTAATTTAGTTATGTCCTATTGAGAGCATACATATGTTTTGTGTGATAACCCGTTTAGTGAACACACAAACTTTTTCAAGAGAATTGTGGACAATATTTTTATTTTGTGAGAAGGTAGTGAAGGTGATATTCTAGAATTTATTGAGCGTCTACATGGTACCACCTCTTTTTTGAAATTTATGTTTAAATGCTCAAAATCTGTTATAGATTTTTTAGATGTTGAAGTGTATAGAATGAAAGACAATACTATTGCCACTAGGCTTTACAGGAAACCATGCTATGTGAATACTACTTTAAGGAGAGATAGCATGCATCCCTCTAGCATTTTCAAGAATGTGTTAAAAGGACAGAGCATGAGAATTTCGAGACTAAATAGTAAAGAGAATACATTTGATTTTAATTTAAATATGCTTGCATCTGAATTTAAGGATCGAGGATAAAGAGATTCAGAGATATACAACATGGTAGATACTATGAAAGCATCTAGGTATGGCTCAGCTCGACTTTATTTTTCCAGAGGTGGTTCCCATGAACAGGTGAATCAGATGGGGGTCAATGAGAGTAGAAAAGGTTAACTTTTTGATGCATTATACCAATGATACAAATGTTTTCTGTGATATAATTAAGAAAAACTGGCCCATTGTATTATCAAATACTGAGATTAGAGATGTTGTAGGGAATCGTCCGCATTTTGTTTTTAAGAACAAAAAGTCTTTGAAAAGACTCTTGTGCTATAAAGATGGGGAGAAGGCTAATAAGCCCAAGTTTATAGGGACAGTACCATGTGGGAACTGTAACTTTTGTAAGTACATAGAAAAGAACACATATTTAGACATCAAACAACTGGTCAAGAGTTTGAGCTCAAGACCTGTTCTACTTGTTCGACTCTGAATGTGGTGTACCTAGCGTGTTGTCAAGCATGCCTCTGTTTTTACATGGGAAAATCTAATAGGATGTTGAAGGAGAAGATAAGGGAGCATCTCTTGGCTATTAGAAACAGGGACTAGGAATGCCCTAGCAAAACATGTAGTTGATAGAGATGATACACATGTATACAAATTTAGGGCTCTAGAATGTTTAAGTTTTGGGAAACGTCTTGGGGATGTTAAGAACATCACAGAACAACATGAAACAAACTGGATTATAAGGTTTTAGACTGATAAACATCCAGGGTTAAATGGTCATGTCCCCTTAGGACCAATTTTAAAAGCTTGCAAATTATTTGAATAGTAGCTATCCATCTATGTATTAGTTAATTAAGTGATGTCATTTCTTCTTTGTATATATTGGTGCTAGTTGCATTTGGTTTTACTGGCCTGAGGAAGTTCTCAGTTTGGGCATGAAAGCGCTCACCATTTAATAAAAGACTACTATTTTATTATATTCATAGTGCTGTGGTTGGTTCCTTACAAGACTTTGCTGCATTTGATACTATTTTTGTTATTCTTTGGGACCCTTCCATAGTGGAGTACTTTTTTGCTCTCTTTGGCTAATTGTAAATCCTTTAATTTAGTTCTTCTGATGCAGTGTTTCAGTATTTAAGAGGAAGCACCTGTCACATGGGTAGCCAAATCTGACGTAAGTCGTATAAAAACAGGAGCAGTTTAAAAGTGAAAACATTCCACATGTGACCATAAACAATTATGTGATAAAAAAAGTCCTACATGTGACACAAAATTGTATCTAATTTGTGGAGCAGTCATTAAACATTTTATCAATAGGAGACGAGTATATATTAACCAAGATTACTCTGCTGGCATAAGACAAAAAAGAAACAAGTTTATACTACTTTTTAAACAGTGCAGACAACTAAAGGTCCGGTTCAAGCAAATTTATCCAGCTATCTTAAAGATGTTCTTTCCTGTGTAAGCCATTTATGGATGTAAAGACTGGATCATTGGAGCTGAAAAAATACAAACAGTGGCAATGTAGAGATATTGGAAGGGGCAGAGATGGAGAAATGAAAGTAAGCAGACTGGGTGAGAGAGCAGTGGCCAATGAAACTCTTTCTGTTATTTCACAAGAGGATGATTGAAAAGAACAAGAACATGGAAACCCTTACCAGGGTGAGTAAGAGATATACCTGTTCTAGAAAATAGAGTGATCACTGCAAATATTGGTGGAGGAGAAATGGGGACGATTAAAAGTGATGAGAAAAAGTGCCATCTAAGAATATTTGCATTACAAAATTGTAGAAACATAAAGATAGGTGTGTTGTAGTGGACTTACAGTAGCTCATAATGGACAGTGAGATAGTTGTTTAATTATTTGTACTTACTTTATAAAACTGAGATAATTGGGAAAAAGCACTTAAGAAACTGACAGAACCATACTGTTGAGATTTACAGTCAGCAACTGTCATTGAAGGTCGTGTATCAAGTAGTTGGTTTCAGGAGGTAGAACTATGAGAAACAAACAGCCGAGCGAGCACTGAGTAGTGGCATCATAAGGTCTTACCACATGTAAAAGCCACCTAAGTGGTGAACGCACAGTCCTGAAAGAAAATGTGGATGTGGAGTTTAGTTAAGTGGTGTATTTAGTAATTAAGTAACTGATTTAAATACAAAAAAAAAAACAGATGTCTAGAAATAAACAGTAAATATTGGGGCATAAAGTAGAATTCAGTTGGGGGTAAATGTGTATCACAAGAGCTTAATTTGACCTTGTAAGCAAAGGCCACCATCTTGAATATCTGCCATGTTATGTAAATAGAGAGGACTGTGCAAGGAAGATGGTAAACAAGTCCAGAATAAAAGCAGAGGACAGGATAAACAGTGTTTACTTTGAAGGATACAGAATTAAATCTACAGATTAATTAAGAACTAAATAATATGTTAATTTATAGAGTTTTAGATACAAAGAATGGATAGGAAATAGTGGAACCGAGAGGGAGGGGACGGGTGGTGAAGAAAGTAACCTAGTATAAGTACCTAAAGTGAGTGCAACTCATTTTACTAGTAATGAATATGAGTATAGGTAAGGGGAAGGAAGGAAGGAAGATTTATATATTGTTATTGGTATTGTTGAGAAGGTTTATGTTAACTTGTTTGTGGATTTTTAAATATTACAGCAGCATGATAGAATAATCAACTGATTTATGCAGCCAGAAAAATCAAAAGGTAGACATGATCAAAGGAAGCGGGAATATATGTTAGAGGAAATAGTTGAAAGAGGCAGAAAGAGTTAACCAAGGTACTTCAGCTGGCCATAAGTTAAGGATATTTTCCTTAGAATGTTAACGACCTACAGCGAAAAGAAAAAAGAAAATAGGAAGGCTTTGGATTATATAAAAAGATGTGAGAGATATATTGTAATACTACAAGAGACACAGCTCAATCAAAATGAAGATGAGGAATAGGTTAAGAAAAGATTTAGTGAACGATAATTTGCAAATGCTTTAGAAAGGAGAAAACGAGAGATGGTAGTCCTAACAGAGAGAGAGTATGACAGCTAAAAAGGGAAGATATTTCTTAATTAATGGGTTTTAGGTAGGAGGTAAAGAATAAACTTGGGCTATATATATGTGCCACCTAAAGAGAAAAAAGCAGATATAAAACTAACGATAACAGAAGTAGTGGAATTTATAGAAGGATGGCAGTCCTAAGATAAGATTGGAATTTAAGAATATCAAAGGAAGATGTGAGTGGTGGGCCACTACAAAGGGAAAATATACCCAAAAGGGAGAATCTTGGGAAATGTAATGAAGTTAAATGGATTGAGATATAGCTGAAATTAGGCAGGGGCATAGCATATTTACTGACTGCTAGGTTAATATAGAGCATGGTCAAGACTATGCAGATCTTATCTTGCAAGGGAACATGGCATGAGAGTATGGTAGGGGAAATGATGATGAAACCAATTTTACTCTCAGACCATGCAGCTGTAAGACTTAACATTAAAACAGAGGACAGGGCAGGAGAGAGTCAGGGAATGGAGACTAAATGTTAATTGGTTAGATAGCGGGGAAAATAGCAGAGTCATTGATGGGAAAGCTAAGAGAAATCATAGAGAAAAGGAGAGAAGGTGAGTATGACATAACTGAGGAATGAGACAAGATCAAACAAGAGTTAAAGCATAAAATGAAAGATGGCTACTGAGACTTGTCTGCATATATCAACTGGACACAAGCTGATTTAAGTATACTTTTCTCTGCACTTATTTAAGATTTGAGTCAGTAAGTATTGTGTGTCTTTGATTCAGTAAATATTGTGTCTCTGTCTCTCTGCAGTTAAGTTGCCTGAAGTGTGAAAAAGTGTAGCCATCTGGGCTCATTGAAAGTTGTTAGACTGCTTTGAAATTCCTGTGTTAGTTAGCCTGGGGGTTTCTGCTAGCATTAAAATCTGTGTTGGTTACATTTCTAGTAATCATTTTAATCGGAGTTGCTGGCTACTGAGACTTGTCTGCATATATCAACTGGACGCAAGCTGATTTAAGTATACTTTTCTCTGCACTTATTTAAGATTTGAGTCAGTAAATATTGCGTGTTTTTGATTCAGTAAATATTGTGTGTCTCTGTCTCTCTGCAGTTAGTTCCCCACCCCCACCTTGGGAAGGACATTCCCCTATAGTATCTTATTCCTCCCTCTCTGAAAAAAAAAATTGCACTTCATCTGCTTTACTGTATTTGCGTTTTTTCCTACTTTATTACCTTATTTTGCTTTTGCCTCTTCTTAAAATACTCAATTGAATTTATTCTGCTGCCTTTAGTACTGCTTGTTAGTAGCCTGATTAAATTGTAACTGTTATTCTAAGGCCCTTGGTTTAAGCACTTGGGCTTCAAACCAGTTGTTTTGCATTAAGAAGGTTTGTGGTCTGCACTGTTGTGGCAGGACAGGTAGAGTACATCCTTCTAAGTTGGGAACTGCTGATTGAAGGCTCAGTGTCTGCTATTCTAAAAGTGTATTAGTTCTGGGTTAAGCACTTGGGCTTCAGGCCAGTTATTTTACATTAAGAAGATTTGTGGTCTGCACTCTTGTGGGAGGAGAGGTAGATTCTGCCCTTCTGAGCTGGGAATATCTGGTTAAAGGCTTATTGTGCATGCTTACTTGAACTGTTTCTTTCTGAAATCGGTACGCCTTGTTTGCTATAGCATAGACTAGATTCAGGCCGGCTGGATCTAGCTTTGTTTGTATAACTTGTGCACTGATCCAAGCCGTCGTTTTTGGAGAAAGTTTCTCTGTAACCTAGAGGCAGGACTATACAGTTAGAACTTGTCTGATTGAAGACTGTTGGAATAGGGCTCAGTTTTGAGCCTTTTAACTGGTTAATTGGGTAAAGTGTTGTTTTGATTGTATCTGCTCTATTTTTCTGAAAAAAAATATTTATATATATATATATACTTGTTTCCCACCTTTCTAAACTAGTATAGTCCAATTTTCAGGTCACTGCTGAATCCAGGGCTATGTTACAAGTTTCTGTGTATACCTTACTTGGATAGAAGGAAGTTTCTCTGTTCACCTGTGAGAGAGGGGAGCTTTGAGCAGCCTATCTGTCCCTGGAGAAGTGGTTTCAGCCCAGACGTTAGTAGTTTATTGGCCATTTTGGGCTAATTTCTATCTCTTTCACTTTCCTGCTATAAAAACTGCATTTGAGCAGTTTTTGTGCTTGTATTCTGCTGAGCAAGTGCCTTCCAGGTGTTCTGCAGAGTCTACAGCAGCAGAGGGACAAAAGAGAGTTTGGAGTGATTATCATTTTTCTGCTTTTTTTTCTGTCTTAACTAATAACGCCTAAAACTCCATTTTTTTTGCTTTTCTGTGATTTAAAAAGTTTATTATTGCTACATATTGTACTTAGTTGCTGCCTGCACTTGAATTAAGTAATTTTTATGTTTAAATAATCTGTTTAACTGTTGTAGGGTACACACTAAAGTGCGATAGCCTTTTCTGTGCATTTAAAGTGCTGTTTTGATTGTATCTGCTCTATTTTCTGAAAAAAAAAATTAAAAAAAACAAAAAAATATACTTGTTACCTGCCTTTCTAAACTAGTATAGTCCAGTTTTCAGGTTATTGCTCAGTCCAGGGCTGAGTTACAAGTTTCTGTGTTGCCCATAACTTAATTGGATAGAAGGAAGTTTCTCTGTTTACCTGTGAGAGAGGGAAGCTTTGAGCAGCTTATCTGTCCTTGGAGGAGTGGTTCCAGCCCAGAAGTTAGTAGTTTATCGGACATTTTGTGCTAATTTCCATCTCTTTCACTTCCCTGCTATAAAAAACGCATTTGTGTTTTGCGCACCGGGCAGCACCATTTAGCTAGAGTTAAACTATTCTCGGCTCCACGAAGTCTACTCTTCAATTTTTCCCTTGGAACTAGACAAACCTTCAACTTTAGCACTCAAACCATTCATTTCACAGTCAAGCACTTGCTTAAAACTCATAGCAAGCACTAATTAACCCTAGCACTAGACCCCCCCAATACTGTCCAGAAGGACAAGGCTCTCTAATCGTCCCCACCAGCCAGTCAGAAAAACAGCTTACTCTACCTATTCAGGCATGTCCAAAGGGCAGTTTCCGGTGTACTCTTCAGTCCAACTGGTGAATCTGGGCATTTTGAGGCAATGTTACAATTGCCTCATGTACACAGACAACCCTCTCCTCCTACCACCAAACACTAATATATGTGAGAGATGCAATTATACAGCCAAACTGTAAACAAAGCCCTCTCAACCCAAGACTGGAACTGACTGTCAAGAGGAGAAGGGTAATACTTGCAACACACCACCAGTCTCACATAGACCTAATAAACCAACACTGGCAAATACACATGAATACATGAAAACATACTCGGAGGCTCTAAATAAAAATCTGCAAAAGCATCAGAGATGTCCAAAGCAGACATCCAAGCAACCTCCACACCCCATCACCAACCATGAAACACATACTTCACATAATCAGTGTGCCACGCAGTCACAGCCCTTAACACAAAATAACATACCCAACAAACTAGTAATAAGCGACTCTATAGTCGGGCACACTGATGTCCCACTAACTTGGCTGGACAAGGAGAAGGTTACAGTTAGCAGCCTGTCGGGTGCCGGGATCTGCCACATAACACAAGCACTCAGGTCACTCCAGAACAAGTACAAATACAACTCTGTCATTGTCCATGTTGGTGTGAATGACCTGAGGTGTACCTCCCTGAGCTACATGAAAAGAGACATGGAAGAGCTCTCTGATCATGTAGCCCAGGCAGGTATGACCCTGACCCTGAGTAGCATCCTGCCCTCACCAAGAATGATGCCACAGTATAAAGAAAAAATGACAATTTCAACAACTGGCTAAGTTTCTGGTGTCATTCAATGGGGATCCAGTATCTGTCCACCTGGGATGACATGCTCGAAAAGCCACTTGATTCGCAAAAGAGATGGCTTGCACCTGTCACCCTTAGGCTTTTGAATACTGGCCAAGGCTTTGCCGCCCCCATAGTGCCTTTTTTAGGCAAGGCTCAAAAGACAAACCCACCACCATAAATAGCACAAGTAAACAAAAACTGAGGATAATGCTACTCAACGCCAGACGTCCAAACCTCAAAATGCATGCACTCTAGGCACTCCTCAGTATGGAGAACTACATCTGTGCAGTAACAGAAATAGTTTGTCTCCTGAGAGCAACCCAGCACTACTAGGCTATAACTCATACCATACCTTTCGGCCACAGAACCAGGACCGAAACACAAAAGGCGGGGGTGTATCCATATTCATCAAGGATACCCACACCTCCAGGTTAGTGGAGCTGCACAATGTATCAGAGATCATCCATATGCAACTAACAATGGGCAAAACTGCAATCCAAATTGTAGCTTGGTATAGATCACCCACCATGGCCCAGGACCCCCATTCCGCATTTCTGGAGACACTGGAAAATATGAAGGGCCTACCAAATGCCCTAATACTGGGTGATTTCAATTACCCAAACATAAACTGGGAGAACTACTCAAGTACTGACTCCCTTGCCCAACGCTTCCTAGAATTTATAAACTCGAATGCCCTGGATCAACTGGTCAATACCCCCACCAGAGAGAACAACATATTGGAGGTCAACCCCTCGCTGGTTAGATCAGACCATAGACTAATCATTCTGGATATCCACATTCCGCCCCCACCCCCACTCAAGGAAACCACCATAAAAAACTTTTCAAAAGCAAACTTCACATTACTTAAGACCGAGGTGGAAAGGTTCAAAGCCCCCATGCCAAAGAACAATGCTGTCCAAGCTGCTGAAACCTTTGCAAAGGCACTCTGTGAGCATCTGCAGGAATGCATGGATTGTGCTATCCTAAGTAAAACTAAGACTCACTCCTCCAAGAAAAGGAAACCAGTCTGGTGGACCCCTGCCATAAACAAGCTATACAACAGAAGGAGGAAACTAGTACAGAAAAGAGTAAAATCCCAAGAAGGAAAGACATCCCTGATCAGTATCAGCAAGAAACTACGATCCCTTATTAAATCATCCAAGGCTAGTTTCGAAAGAAAAATTGCCAATGACTCCAAAGATAACCACAAAGTGTTCTTTAGCTATGTCAAGAACCTAAGTGGAAACTCTCAGATCTGCTCTGAGTTAGTGCAGAATGGCACAAAATACACTGAACTGACTGATATTGCTAACATTCTGACAGACATGTTTAGTGCAAACTTCACCCCCCTCTCACCCCCTAAAGGGCCCATAACCATACCAGAAGAATGTAGGGCCCCGTCAATCACGACACACAGGTTAAAACAGCCTTATCCAAATCCAAAAACACAGCTTCAATGGGACCGGATGGTGGCAGGCAAAGATAAACACAAAGCGTTCTTTAGCTATGTCAAGAACCTAAGTTGAAACTCTCAGATATGCTCTGAGTTAGTGCAGAATGGCACAAAATACACTGAACCAACTGATATTGCCAACATTCTGGCAGACAGGTTTAGTGCAAACTTCACCCCCCTCTCACCCCCTAAAGGGCCCTTAACCATACCAGAGGAATGTAGGGCCCCATCAATCACTGACACACAGGTTAAAACAGCCCTATCCAAAACCAAAAACACATCTTCAATGGGACCGGACGGTGTCCCATGCTGTGTCTTAGAAGAGCTCCGAAATGAACTAACCCCTCAACTAAACACACTGCTCAAACTCAGCCTCTCTACAGGCTACGTACCCACAGAGTGGCGCACAGCAACAGTTATCCTGCTCCACAAAGGCGGAGCCACAACAGACCCCGGGAACTATCGCCCTATAAACCTGACTAGCCTGGTCTACAAAGCTATGGAACACATCATCATGGAACTCATTAACAGAGACATTGGGAACCTCCAAACCTTGGACCCTACCCAATTTGGTTTTGTTAAGGGCAGATCATGCCTCCTAAACCTGGTGGACTTCTTTGAGACAGTTACCAGGGCATTAGACGAGGGAAAGGAGGTCCACACAGCCTACCTAGACCTCGCAAAGACTTTCAACACCATTCCCCATTCTAGTATTATAGACAAGCTCACCAGATTGAACATAAACCCCTATGTCACAAGATGGGTTGCCAACTGGCTCATGGATAGAACCCACATGGTGAGAGTTGCAGGCTCTACGTCTGACTCTAAACCGGTTACAAGTGGTGTCCTCCAGGGCTCAGTCCTAGGACCCCTCCTGTTCAGTATATACTTCTCGGAGGTACAGGCAAGTATAGGAAGACTATGGCTGACCAATTTCGCAGATGACTGCAAACTAGGGGCCATAATTTATTCTCCGGCTGATACAGACACCCTCCAGATGGGTCTCACTGAGACGAATACCTGGTGTCAAAATCATGGCCTCAAGCTAAATGCCAAAAAGTGCATAGTCATCCCCTTTGGAAAAAACAAAGTACCCATGAACTACCACATAGGTGGTAGTCCCCTAAGTACAGAAAATGTAATAAGGGATCTGGGGACTCAAGTAGATAGTAATCTCTCCTTTGATAATCATATTGCCAGGGTGGTTAGAAAATCCTTCTATGTGGCCCACCTAATCACAAAAGGGTTCGCATCTAGAACAAAAGAGGTTATTGTGCCTCTCTACTCATCACTCATTAGACCCATCATAGAATACAACGCCCCATTTGGGATGTACCTTACAAGACACCTGCAACAGCTGGAAAGACCACAAAAGTACCTCACCAGGAGGATTACTGGCCTCAAACAGATGCCCTATGCAACCCAACTCAAGAAACTCCAGCTGGACTCGGTTGCATACCGCTTACTCAGAGGTGATCTCTGCCTGACATACAAGGCCATGTGCAACCCAGAATTGATGGACATGCTCCACCTAAAAAAAACAAATCCCGGAGAGCCACATGCTCTAGAGATATAAACCTCACGACAATGATAAATAGGACATGCTGGAGGGATAGATTCCTGTCCCAGAGACTGCCCATGCTTTGGAACAGGATTCCAATATACATCAGGCAGAGCCCCTCACTAACACTCTTCAAGGGAAACCTTGACGGGTGGATGGGAAACAGAAAATTTATCCCAGGGATCAGTGCAGTGGCTCTGCTGGACAGAGGCACAGGGAACTAGAGGGTGGCGAAAGCCAACACATTCTGGCTAGGCTTATAAATGCCCTTGGGCAGATAGCCTAGTACTTACCTATGAACTATTATGGATGAGAAAGAATGGACAAGTGTAGCAGACTGAAGAGGCAGAAGTGTGAAAAACTACAGCAGCTGCAGGATATAAGAGGGGAACAAACTCTAGGGGAGTAGGAGGAGGAATTAAATTGATTAGAAAAAAATGGAAAGAACATGTAGAAGAAGGGATGTGGCAAAAACAGACTTTCCTGGGAGTGTGTTGCTATAATAATATAGCCAAACATCAAAGGGCACTAGAAGGTAAGTTAAGGCAACAAAAAGTGGATATAGGATTAAGAGATGGTGGGACATGAGTAATTATATCATTCCACGTAACCCTTGCCCTCTTCCCCTCATAGATAAATTCCTTCATAGGTAGGTACTAAGCTATCGTCCCAAGGGTGTAAGTAAGCCTAGCCAACAAGGTTCCATGGCTTATGCCAGCCAAGAAAGTTAATTTCCTGTGCCCCTGTCGAACAGAGCCACAGAAGTGATCACCAGGGTGTATTTCCTATTTCCCATCCACTCATCAAGATTTTTCTTGAAGAGTGCTAATGAGGAACTTTGCTTGACATAGATGGGTAGCTTGTTCCAGAGTATAGAAAGTCTCTGGGACAGGAATCTATCCCTCTAGCATGTCCTGTTTATTGTGGTGACAAGGTTTAGGTCCCTAGAGCGTTTAGCTCAGAGGGACTTGGATTTCTTTAGGTGTAGCATGTCCCACAGCTCTGGATTTAACATAGCTTTATATGTTAGGCAGAGATCTCCTCAGAGTAGGCGATATGCTACAGAGTAAAGCTGGAGTTTTTTTGAGACGGTCAGTGTAGGGCATCTGTTTAAGGCCAGTAATCCTCTTTGTGAGGTACTTCTGTGGCCTTTCCAGCTGCTGCAGATGTCTTGTGAGGTACATTCCAAAAGGGGCTTTTACTCTGTAATGGGTCTGAGTGGCGAGTAGAGGGGAACAATGACCTCTTTTATCCTGGATGAGAACCCTTTTGTGATGAGGTGCGCCACATAGAAGGATTTCCTGACTAGTGTGGCGATGTGATTATCAAAGGAGAGACTACTATCCACCTGGGTCCCAAGGTCTCTTGTCACACATTCGGCATTAAGTAGACTGCCGTTTATGTGGTAGTTCATGGGTACAGAGTTTTTACCAAAAGGAATGACAATGTACTTTTTGTCATTGAGCTTGTGGCCATGCCTCTGACACCAGGCATCTGTCTCAGTGAGGCCCTTCTGTGGGATGTCCACATCATTTGGGGACTCTACTATGGCTCCTAGTTTGCAGTCATCTGTGAACTTCGTTAGTCAGAGGCCTTCTGTGTTAGCCTGTACTTCAGAGAAGTAGATACCAAACAGGAGAGGTCCCAGAACTGAACCCTGTGGTACTCCACTTGTCACTGGTTTGAAGTCAGATTTGGAGCCTGCAACTTTTACAGTGTAGGTTCTGTCAGTGAGCCAGTTGCCAACCCATCTTGTGACGTAGGGATTTATACCTAGTTTAGTGACTTTAGCTATAATTCCAGAATGGGGGATGGTGTTGAAAGCCTTGGCGAGGTCAAGATAGGCTGTGTGAACCACCTTACCCTCGTCTATGGCTTTGGTGACTGCTTCAAAGAAGTTGATCAGGTTCAGAAAGCATGATCTGCCTTTCACAAACCCAAACTGGGTGGGGTCCAGAGTTTGTAGATTACCAGTGTCTTTGTTTATGAGTTCCATGATGATATGTTCCATGGCCTTGTAGACCAGGCTCGTCAGGCTAATAGAGTGATAGTTCCCAGGATCAATGGTGGCTCCCCCTTTGTGGAGTGGGATAACTGTTGCTATCATATTGCCAGGGTGGTTAGAAAATCCTTCTATGTGGCCCACCTAATCACAAAAGGGTTCGCATCTAGAACAAAAGAGGTTATTGTGCCTCTCTACTCATCACTCAGCACAAAGCCTAATGTGAGACTATGATTGAACATGGTGCTTAGGTGGGGTGCCAGTTCGTTCTGAAGTTCATGTAAAACGCAGCCTGAGATGTTGTCCGGTCCCATGGATGCTGTGTTTTTGGTTTTAGAGAGTGCAGCTTTTATCTGCATAGATGTGATTACAGGGACTCTGCATTCTTCCTGTATAGTTATGGGCCTTTTAGGGGGTGTGAGGGAGCTAAAGTTAGCACTCAACCTATCTGCCAGGATGCTGGCAATATCAGTTGGTTCTGTAATTTTCGTGCCGTTGTGCTGTAACTCAGAGCAGATCTGTGTGTTGCCATTGAGATTCTTGGCATAGCTATCGAATGCTTTGTGGTTGCCCTTAGAATCAGTGGTGATTTTTTTTTCATAGCTAGCTTTGGAGGATCTTATAAGGGATCTCAGCTTCTTACTGAGGCTGATTAGGGAGCTCCTCCACTCATGGGATTTTACTCTCTCTTGTAACAGTTTCTTCCTTCTGTTGTAGAGTTTGTTCATGGCAGGGGACCACCAGATTGGCTTTCTTTTTTTGAGGATAGCGTCTTGGTTCTGTTTGGGATAGCATGATCCATGCACTCATGTAAGTTTATTAATTATTGTCCACAGCTTCTCCTCTTGTTGAAAAATTTATGCCTGACCTTTATATGTAACTTAAGGGCTGAAAACATTTTCGCTACTTTTATCTTATCATCCATCTCCATAAACAAGTGCTTACAGTTTCTCAGTTTTTGTATTATCTTTTGTTTAGTTTCTTCTCACATATCCTTCGCTGCCATTACAGAATCCTTTTTAATCCATACTCCTAAATACTTCATTTTATGCATTGGTACATAATTTATGGCTATATGCTTTGTTTTATCTTCATTAATTTTATTTCCTGAAAAGACTTGAAACTTTCTCAAAATGTTCCACAGGGCTGAGATATCTTTTTCTGGATTTATCAGATACAAAACAATATCATCTGCAAATAAAGCCAGCTTTTCTTTATCACCAAACCATTTATATCCTTGAATTTGTGAGCCCCTTATTTTCTTTGCAAATGACTATATAAAGCAAATAGAAAAGGAGAAAGGGGACACACCTACCTAGTTCCTCTTTTCAGGCAAAGCTGATCAGAAAGGAGCCCTCCCACTTTTATTCTTGCCTTTGATCCTTCATATATATCATCCTAATTAACTTTATCATTTTATCAGTGAATACATATGCTTCCATTGCCCAGCTTAAACTGACAAATACTTTTCCTGCATCAACCACCAACAAAAAGCAGTATTTTCTTACCAATCTGCTTCCCTGTGGATCATCATTTTTCTTTTAATGTTGTCAGATTTTTCTCTCACTTCCACAAAATCACATTGATCCATATCTGTCAATTCTGACAACACCTCTGCCATTCATTTAGCTAATATAGACATAAACACTTTGTAATCATGGTTTATAATTGAAATGGGTCTCTATGAAGCTGGGGTCTGAGGGCTCTTTATCATCTTTGGGTATTACAGTTACCAAGGCTGTCTTCCAAGGTGTCGGTGCTTCCCCTTCTTTTAAAATACTGATAAAACCTTCCACATCTTTAGCTCTCTCTTCTCTCCTCACTTCCAGACTTTCACAGGAATGCCATCTCTTCCCGGAGACTTTTCTGCAACGTGATTATACATCACCATTTTTATTTTATCTCCACCTGTCTTAACTGTTAATTGTTGAGCCTCATCTGCCTCTAATTTAGGCATACTTAAGTCTTCCATAAGTATTTCCAGTTGTGCTCTTTATTGATTTCCACATTCTTCAGCTTTATACAAATTTTCATAACATTTTCAAAATATCTGTAATACCTCTACAGGTTCTGTGGTTATTTTTTTTGTTATAAGCTTCTGAAGTTTGGTGACAACCTTTTCTACTTTCTGTTGCCTAAGTTGTTGTGCTAAAAGTTATTCTGTTCTGGAGTTATTATCAAAAAATAATTGCTTAACAGCAATATTTCTAAATTCATCTATATTACCCAGGTACTCCCTTAATTTCTATTTTGCCCTTTGTAGTTGTGCCGTGACATTCCCTTATTCTGCAATACTTTGACCTTTATTAGCCCTTCTAAATAATTCTCATTACTTTTTAACCATACCTCTTTCTTTTATTGCTACCTTATTTTTTAACTGCAGTTTCATTTCATCCCACTTATTAGCTCTAACTTCTGACGACATGTCTATCTTCCCTTTTAACTTTTCAGTAATTTCTACATACTATTTCTTTGTATTTGGCATTCATTACCTTGCATTTTATCTTAGGTTGTATTTGTGCATGATCCAAAATAGTTCTAGATGTGTGTTGAAGCTTTCAATCAAGTGCACGTTCCCATGGAATATAATTTATATCTAGTCTGTCCCAGTTATTGTACCTTTGGATATCATATGTAAATTCTGTCAAAGTTCCTACCACTGAATTCATGTCTTCCATACCAAATATTTTCATAAATTTCTTCAGAAATCTACCATCTTTTGTTATATTTTCTCCATCTAGGTCCCTCAGATACATCCTCACAGTTGCAAATCACAGTGTTCATCATATTGATCACTGCTGCAGTAGCCTAAGTTATATTGGGTTGGGTCTAGGACTATTCACTGAAAGCACATTTCACTGAAAGTCAAATGACTGTGCACAAATCACTGAAAGCACAATTCACTGAAAACTCAATTCACTGAAACACATTTCACTGAAAGTTATATATGGCCTTTTCCCCACTGTAGTGTAGTGGGGTTAGAATATATAGTAAGGTGGGGTGTGGGGGCTACATTAAGTTTAGAAAAGAGTAATTTATTGAAATTGCAAGTATCCATGTGTATAGTTCAATATATTTAAAATAGGTGGGGGGCCCCCACACCCCCCTTACTATATATTCCAACTCCAGGGTTGCTCTACAGTGGGGAAAAGGCCATATATAACTTACAGTGAAATGAGCTTTCAGTGAATTGTGCACAGTCAAATGTGTTTCAGTGAAATGTGCTTTCAGTAAATAGTCCTAGACCCATTGGATTATATCCTGCGAAGGACATGAGAGATCCAGCTTCCAAAGCTGAAGAGTATCTTCCATGTACCCAAACTGTCAGACAGCTTCAGCTGAGCTGACTAAAAGACAAGACTGGGCATGAAGCTGTTTAATGCATTACTGCCGCCAAAGAGTAAGCTTGTTTTAGGCATTTGAGAAGCGATGGTCGGCTTGTTCTTTTTTTGCTGGGCAGATAAGTTCCCTTTGGGGGAAAAATGTCCATTTTCTTAATTTTTTTTTTGTTTTAAACACCTTTATTGAATTATCACTTATAACATAGGCAAATTTACATTCATATAAAAGTAATCAAACTATATTAACGTAAGCATTATACTTCACATATATTGTTATATAACATATAACCTAAGTAATATTATATAAGTTATTCAATTCCTGTTTTTTTCTTGTTTTTTAAAAAAAAAACATCTTCAGTAAACCATCACTTACTACATAGGCAATCTTACATTTATGTAAATGAAAACAAACCACACCGACACAAGCATTTTATATCACAATCCATACTGACGCACTCCCAGCTGCAAACATTATACACCACTTATAATCTTTCTCACTCAAACATTACATAGCTGATTTAAGTCCTGCTGCCTTTTAGGCCTCATTCCTTCCTTGTATGTATTGTTCCCACAATTCCCATTTTTTCCTATGTAGCTTGCTCCTGCCCCTTTCTAAAGATCTCAATTCCAGTTGTTTTATCTCTGTTACTATATTCACTACTTCCAGTATAGTTAGTTTAGATTTTGATTTCCATTTTCTAGTAATTGTTTTGCCACCATTATTGAACACAGCAGGGCCTTACCATGTCTAGGCAATTCCGATTCTGTGTCATAGCTCAGATGAATCATCTCCATCGTCAGACCAATCTACCCACTCAGCATCTATGATAGTGCATCCTGCAGGGAATCCTTAAACTCCGCCAACTCACCACACTCCCAGAAAATATGTTCCCAATTACCGCTTTCTTCCCCTTCACACCTCCAGCATTTACTGTCTAACTGAGGAAAAAATTTTCCTGAGTTTACACGGGGTATAAAAATATCTCTGTAAACACTTACAGACAAAAATCCTAAATCTTCTAGATTTTGTTGCATATTTGGGAGACGTACATATATCCTCCCATTGTTTCTTTGTGAATTGCTTATCCAGTCTCTCTTCCCAATCCTTTCTAACCTCCTCTGATTGATTCTTATAGTTACTGTGCAATATTTTATATGCTATTCTAATTATTCCTTTTTTAATGGCAGCTTCTGTTCTAGATTGTATTACAAATTCTACCAGTGCTGGTCTTTCATTTATGACCCCCCCCCCCATTTCATTCTCTTTGCCTATACTATGATATCAATCCCTGATAGGGAAGGCTGTCTCAAAATGTTCCACAACACTGTAATGTCTTTTTCTGGTTTTGTCAGGTACAAAATAATATCATCTGCAAATAAAGCCAGTTTTTCTTGACTACCATACAATTTATATACTTGAATGTCTGAGTCCCTTATTTTCTTTGCCAACGGTTCAACATATTATGCAGATAATAAAGGGGAAAGAGGGCACCCCTGCCTTGTTCCTCTGGTCAAAGAGAAATTATCAGAGAGGACCCCCACCCACTTTAATTTTCACCTCCAATCCCTCATATTTTATTATTATTATTTATTTATTTTACATTTGTTGACCAGGAATGGTTGACTGGGCCGAAGCCCTTTTTTAGCAGAGGCCCAGGGAGAAAAGCTCCAGGTAATACAAACAATTAATCTCAGATAATACAAACAATATTACAGTTCCAAGGTAATTTAAAAACTCAATGCTATATATATATATATATATATATATAGTGCTTAAAAGTCAAAAGGAAACAACATTAGTACTGTGTTACAAATGTTATATAATATATGAATTGCGTCTTAAGAGGTGTTTACAGAGAAAGTAAGGGAAAGGAAAGTGTAAAGGTGACTAGAGGAAGGAAAAGGATGGAGTAGGTTAAAAGTATTAGAGGTTGGTTATAAGAGGAAACAGTGGAGAGAGAGGAGATAGAAGGTATATTAGTTAGATGGATATATTCAGATAGGATGAGAACAGTGGCAGGTCCATTGCCTTTTAAAGTACTCTTTTGTGGCCAATTTAAATTGTTTAGTATGTGTAAGAGTTCTGATTTGTCCTAATCAACCTTATAATTTTTTCAGGAAATGCAAATGCTCCCATTTCCCTTATCATAAAATCCCAACTTACTCTGTCAAATGCATTCTCTGTATCAAGACCCACCAACAAGAATGGTATTTTCTTACATTCTGCTTTCCTTTGGATCATCAATGTTCTATTAATGTTGTCAAATGTTTACCTTCCCTCCACAAAGCCATACTGATCCATATCTATCAGTTTCAGCATTAATGCTGGCATTCTTTTAGACATTATAGACATGAACACTTTATAATTATGGTTTAGTATTAAAATGGGCCTGTATGAAGCTGGATCTGATGGATCCTTACCCTCTTTAGAAATTACCACTACCACTGCTTTCTTCTAGGATGGTTGTACTTCTTTTCTTAAGATATTGTTAAACAAAACCTTCCATATCTTTATTATTTTTTTCCCTCCCAGTTTCCAAACTTCCACAGGAATACCATCTATTCCTGGGGCTTTCCTGTAGATTGGTTATACATCACAATTTTTATCTCATTTTCTCCTATCCTAACTGTTAGTAATTGAGCCTCATCTACCCTTAACCTTGGCATATTTGATTCTTCCATAAACATTTCCATTTGTATCTTTTCTTGATTTTCATATTTCTCTGCTTTATAGAGACTGTCGTAGAATTTCTAAAATATTTCTAATACCTCTACAGGATCTCTTGTTACCTTCTTTGTTATAGGCTCCCAAAGTTTGACAACAGCCCTTTCTACTTTCTGTTGCCTGGGTCATTGTGCTGAAAGTTTTTTGTGCTATAAGTGTTATTATCCAAAAAAAAAAAAGTTGCTTAACAGCAATCCTTTTAACCTCATGCATATTATTGAGGTAATCCCTTATTTTCTGTCTAGAATTCTGCAGTTGATCTTGTTCTGTGAGATTCCCCCTATTCTGTAATACTTTCACATTTGTCAGTCCCTCTAAATAATTATTGTTAATTTTTGACCATAGTTCCCCTACTTTTATTTCCACCCTATTTTTAAACTCCACCTTAATTTTATCCCACTCCCTAGCTGTATTTTCAGAAGACATTTCTTTTCTCTCTAACAGCTCCTGAATAATCTCAACTGCCCATTCCTTAAATTCCTCTCTTTTCAACAGATAGGTGGGAAAGCGCCAGTGTCTCATTTTTATTTCATTACCTTGCATTTTTATTTTAGCTGTTATTGACGCATGATCTGACAAAGGTATTGGGTGGGTATCAAGACCTTTAATTAAATGCACATGTTCCTATGAAATGTAGATTCTGTCTTGCATGGCCCAGTTTTATATCTAGAGGAATAATACGTAAATTCACTCCAAACTCCTGTTACTGAATTCATGTCTTCCATGCCAAATATTTTCATAAATGTCTTCAAAAATCTACTCTCCTTTGTTATATTTTCCCTTCTGGGCCCCCTGACACATTTTCACTGCTGTAAATCAAGTTGCAGTCCCCACTTATAAGTAATATTCCTTTGCTGAAAACTGATTATTTCTTCCAGAATGTTTTTAAGCTCCATTACAGCAGTTTTAGGTGGAATGTAAATACATACTAGTGTAAATCCCCTCACTTGCCAGTAGCCCCTTATTATTTATTTATTTCACATTTGTTTATCGGGAAAGTCCGTCTGGGCACATGTCCTTTTTCAGCGGAGGCGAGGGGAGATAAGCTCCGGTAAACAGTAGACAACATGTTAAGATAAAAATACAAAAGTTCAAGTAGCATACCAATACAGCAATAACAGAAAAAATGGCAATGCAACAACTAGTGAAAATAATAAAAACAAAAGTTGCATTTGAACAAGAATAAGAGAATTAAGTATAGAATGAGGGAAGAGAATGAGTTATATAGTATGATAGGAGCAATTATGACAGATGTAGATAGAAATAAAGAGCTAAGAATTATCCAGCATGATAACAGGAACAAAGTCAGTTTCTATAAAGTAAGAATTTATAAAATATAAGCTTTTTAAATTGTGCTAAGGAGCAGTTAGAGGAAATGTTGGATGGAAGTTTGTTCCACAGTTTAGTAATGACATTTGAACAGAGAGATTCGCCAGCTGAGTTGTTAGCTTTGGTGGTCTTTAACATAACTTTGTCACTAGAGTGTAGGGGTCTAATAGTGGTATATGGTTGTATAATATTGTTTGGAGCAGGGATTTTATCTGGCTGGTGTAGGATTTTGTGGGCAAAGATAAGTTGTTTATACTGAAGCAATTGAGGACGTTCTAGCCAGCTAACATGCTTAAGAGCAGTGATGTGACCTATGTTAGGCATCAGTAGCAAATTTGGCAATTTTATTGTAGCATGATTCAAGTTTGGTAAGGTCAGTTTTACAGAGGTTGGTTAATATTGGGGAGGCATATAAGAGAGTTGACAGGAGGTGGGTACGGGCGATAGTAGCTTTTGTAGATCTAGTTAGGAACTGCTTGTTTCTGTAAAGAAGACCTATTTTTTGTGAACCTTTTTAATAGATTGTGCAATATGAATGTCAAATTTCAGATTGTCAATTTCAATGTCTAACAGTTTATTATGTGTTACTGGGGCAATAATTGTTTTATTTTTGGACTCCAGGCTGAAAGTTAAGTAAGAAGAGGGAGCTCTTAAAGGGGAAAAAGATAAGAAGTTTTGTTTTATTGGGGTTTAAAATAAGTTGAGAGTTGGTAAGCCATTTTTCTATAGATAGGAATGAATCTTGAGTTATGATGTGGTGGTCTTGTCGGGAGGAGGCTGCACATATAAGGGTAGAGTCAACTGCATATTGTATCACAGAGGCAGGAGAAGTGGAGGTGTGAAGTTGATTGGTGAAGAGGGAGAAGAGTAGAGGTCCAAGGATGGAGCCTTGAGGGACCCCTAAGGTAACTGGTAGGTGAGTGGTGAGGTGATGCTGCCAAAGTAGGCCTGCTGACGTCCAGACAGTTTTGAAACCAGGTGATAGAAGAGTTAGCAAGATTTAGGGCAGGGAGGACTTCAATAAGTTTGTTATGATTTACCATATCAAAGGCTTTGGACAAGTCTAAAAATATGGCTGATACAAATTATCCTTGATTTCTAAAGTAATTAACTGTACTAGTGAAGGAGAGTAGGGCAGTGATAGTACTGTTATAGGGAAGAAAACCATGTTGTGTGTTAGACAGTAGTTTTTGGTTGTGAAGGTGATCCATGAGTTGTGTATTTATGATTCTCTCTAGAATTTTACATAAGGGAGATAGAATGGCAATTAGTCAATAGTAAGTTCAGTGGAATTGCCCTCTTTATGTAAAGGAATTATGTGGGAGATCTTCCAGATAACAGGTACTGTGCTCTCAGATATGGATCTGTTAATGAGTATTGCTACAGGGTATGCTGTCCTTTCAGTGGCAATCTGTAGATATTCAGCAGGGAGGTTATCTGCAGCTAGGGTAGTAGGTTTAAGTTTATGCAGTAGTTTTTTTATGGTATCAATAGACACTGGTTGTAATGTAAATTGGTAGGGGCTATTTTGGGGGGTGTTGCTGAGCTGAGGAGCAACAGGGACAAGGTTATTGGAGGTCTTATAAGAATTTGCGAGGGATGAGATAGTTTCTATAAAGTATTTATTAAATGGTGTTGCTATATTATCAGAGTTGCTTTTGAGATTGGAGTGCTGGGAGTCATAGCTTTACCTGGTGATAGTATACATTTGACTGCAGCCCAAAACCCTGGAGCTCCTCTTGCAATTAATATAAGTACTCCTCTTTTTTTTGTCCCAGGTATTCCACTGAATAACCATCCTGAAAACCTTTCTTTATCAAATTCACATGTTCAGTTCTTTCTGTGTGTCTCTCCTGTAATATAACTATTTGCACTCTACAATTTTAATATAGTTCACTACTTTTTCTTGTTTGTATTTATCTGTGAGGCCATTCACATTTAAAGACATTAAAAAAAGCATTATTGTATTAAAAAGTCATGATTCCTACCTTTTATGTATAACACCTTTTTTGTTAAATGTCTAATTCCAGCTTTTGTGTTACATGCATACACTGTTTGGCAGGTTAAACTTTTATACAGTTGTTTTTTGTCATATACATTTGAGCCTATGTCACACGTTTTAAAACTTTGTTTTATTGAAAGCTCTCAAAAAAAAAAAAACAGACACACCCCTAATACCTCCTTAAAACCTATTAACTTGATACTAGCACACAAAACTATGTACACCTTCAAATACTGAAGTTTTACCCTGCTAATAATCCCAAACTGAGAGCCACACTTACAGACTTGGGTTAACCTAAAGGAAAGGTCAATTTGCTGAGTGGTTTTGTCTTATATCTATAATTCTCCCAGCTGGGAAAATTCCTGAATGTTTTCAGAGAACATTAATTACCTTGAGAAAGCCTCTGAATGCTTTCAGAGAATATTACCAACTTTGGGAAAACCACTGAATGCTTTCAAAAAGCATTATCTTTTAGCCAATTTCTCTTTTCTTTTTTTTTTCCTTAGCCAGTCACTCTCCACCAGACTGTCAGATTGTCTCCATGGAGACATGAGAACCAGGTAGCCAGTTTCTCTTTATCAGATTGTTTCCATGGAAGCATGAAGCCAGCTACAGATTTTTTTCTGAGCTTACATGTATTTGCTAGAAAATAAAGTCCTTATAATATTCAATGGTATTTTTCATTTGCATGCTCTTTCTCAAAACTTATTAATAAATCAATCCAAGGTTTTTAATCCAGTCATTTCCCCATGCAAAATGAGAAAAAGCACATCTTTTTTTCTTTTATCATGCTTTTTAACCAGGCTTTTTTCTTTACACATTGCAGTGCCTACATTTCTTAAAACTAAACAAGAAGAGAGAAGGAAGAAAGAAAAGAAAAAAAAGAACAATAGCACCTGTTTACAATCCCCATTATACTTAAAAATAACTGAAAAAAATACTTTATAGCATGTAAAGAAAACCATATGCCATAAAACTGGTACGATTTAAGAAAAAAATCTTTACTTAGGTTAACTTTCTCCCTCCTCTTACCCTCCCCAAAGCACTTTTCCAAACATTAATGACATGAAGTAGGGCATATGGTTTGGCGTATCCACAGGTCCAACAAACTCTGAAAAAGTCCAATATTTCCAGATTTTCTTGTTCTGTCATATTTCACAAATATAGTTATTGCATTGTAATCTCAGTACATTACTGTTTTTGCTACTGTTCATCTCTGAAATCCTGTCTCTGCTTCATTTCCAACATATTGTCAGTTCTTCTAGTCAACTCTTATGCTCTCTTCCTTCTCTCCAACTTTTTCCGCTGAAAATTTTTAAAAGGTTTTACAGGTACAGTCCCCCCATGGTCTTTATTACCAGAAGAACAAGAAACACAGTCTCCTTCTGTTTAGTAGCTTACTTTCTGTTGGATAAATGTTTGTATTTCCTCCTTAGCATGTACTTCATCAAAAAATGATTTTCTCCCTCCAGGGAAGAATACCTTGAAGACAGCTGGGTGCAGCAGTTTGAATCTCACACCTGCATCTTAACATTCCCTAAATAATAGAATAAATGTGCTCCTCTTCTGTCTGGTGTAGAATGGGTAATCATTCTCCACAAACACTCTGCTTTCTCCCACTTTTAGTACTTTGTCCTTCTACCACAATTTTATCATAATCAACTCTTTCTGGTGATAGGATTCATCTTTACTGTTAAAGGTCTAGATTGCTTTCTTATAGCCAGGTTTGGAGCATACACACAATGTGCCATTTCAACTAACAACAACTGCTGTGGAATACCAGCCCAGCTGCTTGTTTGTGCTTTCATAAAATTAATGCAGTCTGTTTCTTCCAGTTTCTCTGGTATAGCTGAAAATCTTGGGTTTTCCTTACGTGCTCTGCCCTCTAATTCTATTAATTTTTTTAAACATGACTTCCTGAGCAGTCTCATATTCAACCAGCCTTTTCTTTATTTCACCTTCTGATTTTTGGAGCTTTATCATCTCATCTGAATATCTGTTTAAAACGTCTTCCATTTTTTCCAGCCTTTTGTTGTTTTTGTTGTTATACTCCATCAGTATTTTGTTTATTTTAACCAGGTCTGTATGCAGTTGTCTTTCATCTTCCTGTAGGTTATTGGAAGTCATGTCTGAAGGTTGTATTGATTTTTGCTGAACAGCTGCAGAACTTTCCACAGTCAGTGTTTCTTCCTCACGCTTTGTAGTTGATTTTTTCCAGGTCTTCTGTATTTATTTATTCCTATCATCCATGTGTTATTCATTGTTGTTCATATGCTATTTATTTATATTGTCAGAATTTTCATAGTTTCCGAAATATCTCAAACAACTAAGTAACCCGGACTTTACAGCTTAGCTTCATATGGAAGCTTATGGATAGATGAACAAAAATGCTGCTGCAGACAGTTACGTGTGCAGCTTGAGCAGTTACTAAGACATTGTAAGTTGTTTACAAAATATTCCAAAATTAATATTTACTGTATTCATTATGGCTTACAAAATCCATTTTAAGACACAGAATCTAATGAATACTTCCATTGTAAAGATCTGTCTATGCTGAAGAGTTTACCATTTACATTTCTTTACTAACCCTTGTGGCTGCAGAAATATGAACATTTGTTTAAAGTTTGAGACTCTAGAATTTGATTTTGTAAAAATGTCTGGATGCAGTCATTAAGAGTTAGGAGTACAAACCTCCAGGGCTCCACTCAAGTGAATGAATTAAGGAAAATGGTGGAGGTGGAGATGGTGTCACTGCAGACATAGAGTACATTTAGGCAAGAGATGAAGAATGAGATGCAATACAATCACTGAATGGACAGAGAAGTAAAAAGACAGGAGAGGAGATGAAAGCAACAAGAAATTCAGACTTTGCAGGTTAAAGAGGGGCAGTTCATGACTGAGGAGGAAATAAGGTTGAGACAAAAGAAGGCAAAAGTGCAGAAGTATGACAATGAAAGAAAACTCAGCCAAAGGATAGCAATAAAAGAACTGCATTATGCAGTCACCTAACATGGTGAGAGCTTTCATAGGCAGATTAAGGCAGCAAAAGATGGAAGAGCAGTGTTTAAACTCTATGATGAGGAATCTCAACAATGGTGAACAGATTTACTGGATGTTTTAGATTTGTTTAGGACATACTATGAGGATTTGTACAAAGGAAAAGAAGAAGAATGCCTAGGCTAAAGCAGTCACAACGGGAAAAAATAATAAAAGAAATAACAGAAAAGGAGGTCAAGGAGGGAATAGATAAGCAAAACATAGAGAAATCTCAGGGTTTATTCATTCATTCTTTCATTCATTCAGTTTGGTAATAAGGGTAGAACTCTGATCCAAACTGACCTATTTCCATCTGATGATACTCCCACAAAAGTATGGAAAAAAATGAAAAGACAATAGTGAAAGTGTGTATACAGCTGTTTAATAAAGTGATTACCAAGTGATAAATGCCTCCAACCTGGATAGAAATAGTAATAGTGGCTATCTAAAAGGAAGGGAGTGACCCAGTGAGAGTGTTATCTTACTGTCTTATTACTGTGGTAAATTCATTCATCCATACATCCATACACAAATCCTTTTTTCCATTTTTGCTCATGGGGTTAGGGTGTCACATCAACAGTGACCATCATCTAGATCCAGTGTTCACACTGCCAGGTAGCTAGCTCATGATTATAACAGTTTTATGCCAGTCATGGTAAACCCACTATCATCTATAGTAAGGAAAATAGTACATGAGGGTAAGTGTGGATTTGCAGTGGGCAGAACTTTTTATAACTTTATAAGGACCCTTATGATTCATGATATGGAGAAAAGTGAGAGGGGGAGATAGCAATTGTTTCCTTAGAAATTGAAAAAGTGTCAATATTTGTTCATAACTGTGGAAGTGATAGGTTTCCATGTGAATTACATTCTTCTGCTCTTCACGCTGTAACATGAGGTAAAGGCACAAGTTAAATTGATAGGGATTCTTTTAGTGGTGGTGTACTTAACAAGAGAAACTAGGAATGGTTGCCCACTTTCATTGTTACTATTTGCTGTCTACCTGGAGTCCTTAACTATGACAATCAGGTATTCAAATAGTAGGGGATTTCAGTGGGGTACTCAAACTCAAAATAGCTCTTTATGCAGATGATGTAATTCTAACACTGTCAAACCTAAGGGGACATGTCGAAAGCCTATTTGGTAAATTAAGAGAATTTGTAAATATATCTGGTTGTAAGATAAGCAGGGCAAAAACAAAGTCTATTCTAAACAATGGAAAGAGTTACCTTGGACAGGCAGTCCTATGTTAGATCCATGGTGGAAACTGGAAACCACATGGGAGTGTTGGCTTCAAGGGAGTAAGACAGTCTGAGGGACTATGTCACTAATGGAAGGGAGTGACATGCCTCTCTGGATGCCCATTGTATGTCCAACCCTGACCAGGTTATTGGGCATGTACATGGGGAGGTAGGGCTTAAACGTAACCTTTCCTCAAAGCCTCTACCTTCCATGTAAGTGATGGTCCAGGTCCTAGTCTGCTTGCCCCTCTGCTGTAAGTAATAAATGATATGTACTCTTCTCAGAAGGGGGTAATGAGTGGGTCAGGAGGGCAGTCACGAGAGAGAGAGAGAGAGAGAGGGTGTAAAGTGGTCATCAAAGGAGCAGAACAGAAATAGAGCAAAATAAAAGTATGTTAAGGGCCACCTCTACTAAAGTGGGACTCTGCCATGTCCTGGGCTGCTGGGTGAAAAAGGAAAATGTTTTGGGACACAGTGGCTCTTTTAATGTCATACTCCTGTCAGAGGTGGTGCTTTGGTAAAAGATAGGACAGAGATGTCACAGGTTGAAAGTATGAATGATTTTACTTGGAATACCTTTTGATTCACTTCTCACTGGTGCCTAATGTTGCATCCTCCATTTGCATGTATATGCAGTCTCAAAACGTTTATACTGAGCTGCAGTAAGAATACACATCCAGGTGGCTCCTGATCTGCCAAACATATGATTATCTATCCAAAGTGATAGAGAATGACACTGCAGAACCTGTGCATCTGAAAACACATCTAACAGTCCCTCATGCGGGAGACTTTGCCTCCACATTTCTCTTACTAAAGTATATTAACTTCACAGTCACACAACCATGAGGAAAAGACAAATACACTGTAATTAATTAAAGCATCAGCGTCATGAACGCCAAGCTCACAGTACATTGATAACTTTGGGGCAAACAGTTTTGGTGAGGTAATGGCTGACCAGTTACTTATCAGCCGTATAAATGATAACCCACCCAGATTATAATATAGTAAGGTACATCAAGCTCTGTCATATAATGTATGCTGCACATGCTGTTCTCATTATAAATTTGTAAAATCACTTTTTTATGCAAAATGTATTTACCCTGTCTGAGAAATGTATCTTCCATCAGTGATGAGACCTCATATCAGGTGTGTGTGTGTATAAAACGCACGTTATGTACAGTGAGTCTATAAATATAGTAAGCATACATCACACTGCTAAACTGTTTGTATGGTGCACTAAATGCAGTGTAAACCCACTAACTGCATCCCAGGTACAAGATGCACCTTTGTACTGTTACATGTGCCTTTATGCACTCATGAAAAATTATATTGATGAACTAGTTTGCAGTATAGTGGAGAGCCCCTCTCCCCAGTTTGCATATCGACATGGCTATAATAAAACCATGATTAATTAAATGAATCCACATCCCATAGTATAATTAATAAAACAAGATGTTCAAGTTTCAGCTACCTGTTCCCTTCACTCCATCAGTTTAACAATTCTGATGTGATGCAGGTTACCAGAACTGGGATACATTTTGCTGCAAGTCTGATAGATCCATGTTCCTCACCAGTGGTTGATGGCAAGAATCTGTAACATGCTGATGAGCCAGAAAGCAGCCTGCCACACACCAGTCAGCCATCATATTTCTGGAAGAGGTCCAGTTTCATTAACAACTGTAAACCAAATAGTGTTTTTGCTGTATATGAAATGTGCAAAAGTGCCACGATTACATTTTTTGCTGTGCTCGTCATGCATGCATCATATCAGTGTGACCAACTTCTAAATCAGTATCAGTCACAGGATGTAGGAGCTACTCTATGCTGTTTATGAATTTTTGCAAGGTATTGCTGCTCTACCACATTATGCAACTTCATCAAAAATAATGCAGTTCAGAAACATTCTGTGCCAGTGTGCATTGCTTGCTGTGTATTATGTGCTAATGTAAATACCAGCATTTATATCCTACATGGATCCAGAAGCTGTGATGTTGCACTAACAGAAAAATGATGGCTGAGATTCAGAAAAGGAAATAGAAACTGCACACATGAATTGCTGCCTGGCATGTGGACTGTATCCTTTTGCTGGTAATATATTAAAGAGTATAACAATAATGTAATAATTTTAAGACATTTATATTGCTTATAGCTTATGATTGGGAGGGGAATTTAGGTTTATGTAGCAGCAGGCAAGTTTGAGTTTTATGGGTTGGGAGAAGAATTTAAGTTTAAGGAGTGAGAAGGGAGTTTTAGGGTTAGGCAGCTGGCTGTCACTTGCTCTAAACAGCAAGTGTGTTATAAGCTAATAGCACATGAGAAGTTGTAGTAGTATGTAATACAGTCAAGGCATGTTTTTGGAATCAAAAGCAGTTGGCAGCAGTTCGTACTTTACAATGGTCTTGCCTTTTGTGAAAATAGTTGTGTGCTGCTAGGTTTGTAATTTTACCTGTAGCTTGCAAAATGTAACAGTTGTGTGTACTGGCATACATTCCATTAATAAAACAAATAGTTAATTAAACTAGACTGAGTCCTTTTTATAGTATTGACAACAGATAAGTGATTTGATGTAAAGTAAATAACAGCATTAAGTACACTTGTAAGATAAAAAGCACAAATGGAATAATGTAGAACTGAATAAATCATTTACAGAACAGTAAAGGGGCTGTAAATCACTGAATTAAGATATTTAGCTAAATAAGCACTCTGCATTGTAAGCATTTTAAACACCACCACATGTTTAAAGCTATATACATTTCTGAAGGCACTGTGCAGCATTTACTTTAACTGGAACTTTACATTTATTTAGTTATAGTTATTATTTATTTAACATTTGTGTAACAGGAAAGTCTGACTGGCCCAAAAAGTGTCCATTTTAAACAGAGGCCTGGGAAGAAAAGCTTCACAATCACAATTTTTCAAAAATCAGTTACAGATATTTTATAACATTTATATCTAAATGGTATAAAGTACAACAGCAGAAGATTGCACAATTAAAGAAGACAGCCTACAAAGTAAGAGACAACAACTGTTAAGTTTGCTGAATGACTAAAATAACTGCCTGTAATTTTCTATGTAGTTATTAGAATGCAGTCCAGGACCATTGAGCAGCCTAGCCTAGTTTCCCAATTGCCCTGGAGCGTGACCTGGTCACACAATAGAAAAATTAAGGATGAGAGAATCCAATCCTTTACTTAAAACAACAGCTCTTTTAACAGTTCATAGCCTTAATCCTGTGTGATAATTACTAGACTAAGGCAATGTATATGGCCACCAAGTCCATTAGGACCTCCCAAACATGCATACACTACAAACCAGGCCATAGAAGCAGCATGCCACCATGTAGAGTTGTTAGTGTTGCAGAGAGGAACTGCTATATAGATGAGTGAAAAAATCCTGGGTGTTCAATACTTTCAGACTTGAATAAACTACTGAAGGAAAAAGTATAAAATGGAAAATAATGTGGCTGCCAGTTTACATTTTGAAAGAAAATTAGCCAGGAAGTGGTAAGGAGTGAGGGATTAGAGACATAAGGAGCAAACTAGCTGACTGTTTCATTTTGAATGTGGTTGGGAGTTAGGGAAGAGTATGTAATGTGAGTAGATACTGACAGGGACTGAGCAACCTGTGTCATTCTGTTATACAGACTGTCCAAGAGTTACCACAGCACATTGTAACTGAGGACTTTTCAACATGGGGGTGTGGCATTCCTTACTTTTTTTGCATGCCATGTAGCAAGTAAAATCATTCTCAGAATGTTAATTAAATTTGAAACAACTGGTCCAATGTTGTCTATTTTCGTCCAGTTCAACCTTTTGGGGTGTCTTTTCTGATTGCATCCAGCATCAGCACCATGGATCCAGGGCTCTGATTCCTCCCGTACTCATAATTCCCTCCACTCCATGCTAGTACCTTAGATCTTGTTTGCCACCTGAAGCACCAGATGTGTTTTCTAAGGGCTCCATCATGTTTTCTAAGGGCTCCATCAAAATATAAGAATTTCTTCCCCTTGTTAAAAATTCTCATAGCTCTTCTCCTGTCCAATAGCTTTTTAGAGCAGTTTTTTAGTTCTAGTATATTCGGTAACCATTGACAATTGCTTAGTTAGTCTTTTTATTATTTAGTATTTAGGAATTATTATTTTTTTAAGAACTGTCTATGATTAATAATTGTTGTTTGTCTTTTCGGCTTTTCCCCGTTAGGGGTTGCCGCAGCGGAACTCCAGTCCGCTAATGATTGGCAATCGATTTTTATGGTGCCGAGTTGCCAGCCCAACGTCCAACCTTCAGCGAAGGCACGCCCATTCACGCATGTCTTTTGGAGGCCACTCGACCGAGGGGAGGACATGCAGACTCCACACAGAAGGCACTCCAACCGAGAATCGAACAGGAGAACCTCTTGCTGTGAGGCAACAACGCTACTGTAATAGTAAGGAGAAAGTGGGTATAGTTATATCCCTTTTAGCTTGTGGTTATAGTTTATCTTGTGTGTGCATTTAAACTTTTAAAACTAGGTTTACATGTTTTCTCTTCTGTTATTCATTTTACTTGAGTACCCTTAAGGTATTTCTAGAAGTTGTTTAGATTTGTGCATATAATCTTTTGAGTAATTTATTTTTATTTAACTGACTAGCTTCTTATCCAAGATGTCAGATAAAGTTCAGGGCTTTAAAAAATGCGCAGCCTGTGGGCATAGAGTCCCCCTAAAGGACCCCTACTCTTTGTGCGTTTATTGCTTTGGCACAGCCCATTTAAATATTGAATGTGAGGCTTGTCCTTCCTTTGGTACTAGGGCATTTCAAACCACATGAGAAATTGATTCTGACAGGCCTTTTCCTTTCTCAGGCAGGGTCTACCCAATCTGCTACAGCTGCTTCATCTGTTACCTCGGCCTCCCTGAGTAAGAAGTAAGACAAAGCTATAACCAAAAGAAAAGATAAGGAAAGACAAAATGAAAAAAAAAAAAACAGATAAAAGAAAACAAGCTAAGAAAAAGATCCTCAGACCCAGCAAATCCTTTGTGTCTGGATCCAGGAATGACGTAGAAGTCTGATCTGACAGCCCATGGTTTTTGACCTTCCTCTCCTCGACTCCATTTGTCCCTGGAGCCGGTAAGTCCATGACTTCATTCACCTATTTCACAAGACATAACACACTCCAAACCTCCTTCAGTGACATCATCCTTGAGGCTTCTTTGGTCATCCAGGACTCTCATGGAGTTTGACATCGATAGAATGAGGACGTTTTTGAGAACACATATTCACCTTGGGGTGGTTCTGGTTTCTTCCACTGCAAATACACCATGTGCAGATCCAACAAACCCCTCCTGTTTTTTACTCCAGTACCAGTCTGTACTTTAGGTCTAGCTCCCAGATCCAAACTTTCCTGGTTTTCTGATGCAATTTTGCCGGAGCTGACAGTCCAAGCAACTTTAATTCCAACAGCATCCCTGATTCTGTCAACTCATATGTGTTTGGAAGAATCTTGGAGCTGAAACATCAGCACCAGGGCTTGGAAGGATGGCTCAACTCCATAGATTTCAGAGCCATCTCTGCCTCTGGGTACCTGACTCTTGAATGCCTAGTCCAAGGTTTGGCTTGAAGCAAAGGCCGATTGGAGCAGATAAGTCATCTTCATCTTTGGTTGGAGGGTGACTTTCTTCTACAACAATTGTGGCCTTGGTCTTGAAGGCTTTTGAGAGGTTTTGGCTGTTCTAAAAGAAAAGGAGTTATCCCCTGGCTTGGCTCCATCCCTGACTCAAGGGGATACTGTTTCTCTTTTCTTTCTGTTCGACAGGAACAGTCAGTACCTAAAGTTTCTGATACAGCTTACTAAGTGAGCACGCAGTCTGGTTTGTATCCCTCTGATCATCCCCTATCACAGGGTAATGGAAAACAAATGTGCAAACAGAAGCACTTAGATTCATCTCCAGAGTCGTTCATTGAAGATGTAGATCTCAATGAAGTTGAAGGCTCCCCTAGACCCCCCTTGGAAACATCACCTTTGGCAAGATCGTTGAATTAATGAAACAAGTGAGTTGGCCCACAGATGATCCTTCATCATTTAAGTCCATGCTCCTCAAATAGGACTTTTTGAAGGTCTCAACTTAAGTTTGTATTTTCTTATGTTCTCTGTGAGGTTATTTTTGTTGTCTCATCCTATGATTGCGTTTCTTAGATTATGTTTTCTCTGTAACTAGTGGGTCTCCCCCTCCCCCCGGGGCTCTGCTGAAAAAATGGTTTCCCACCCATTCGGACTGTCCTGGTAAACAAACATAACATAAAATAAATAAATAAAGCCTTTGACCCTCTTATAAACATTATGGCTCAGCGGGCATGAAAGGACCCTGATATGGTTGAATCATTACCGAAAAAGCCAGATAGGATATTGGCAGTCACTAAGGACAGGAAGCAGTGGAGCGGAGGTCCACCAGTGGTAGTGGAAGCCACTAAAAAGGAACTGTCCAAAGAAAGTTCCTCTGTCCATCCCTGTGGTAGGGAATCAAAGGCATTGGACTTATTTGTAAAATGGACATACACTTCAGCAACATTTGCCCTCAGAGAGCTAAACTGTTTAAACCTCATCACACACTTCCAGAGAGACCTGACCAAAGAACTTACCAAGTCACTCTCAGATAACCTGCTAGCAGATTTTCAAAAGACTGTGGACTGCTATCTGCCCTTCAGTCTCTGTTGAACATGATGTGCACCTGTTATCAAATGTAGCAGATGGCACAGCTTGGGCAGCATGTACTGACAGCACGACTTGCCAAGACACCTGGATGTGCCTTTGCGATTTCATTGAAGGCTTCAAGACATCCTTTGTCAATGCCTCATGTTTGCTGGTTCTGCATTTTTGTACTAGAAGTTAAAGATATGCAAACCAGGAGCCAAAAGGATGGTAAAACCCTCTCTGCCATGGTAATCTGCTTTTATACATCCAAAGAACCTTTTCTAGGAATCAGAGGGGCGGCAAGAAGTCACAGGGTTATTACCATCAAACTCCTGCAGACAGACATCCCTGAGGCAGTGGAGGAGGTAACTTGAACGGACATCACCCAGAGGGAGAGGTGGACCCCATAATCAGGGTTTTTGTATTCCTTTTACCAAAAAGTCCTACCAGCCCTCCTGAAAAGTTGCCCGACTAGTGCACTCTGGAGGCAGTCAGGGGATACTTATCCGTGCACCTACAAGCCTGGCAAAACATCACAACAGATTCATGGCTGCTAAGGATAATAACCAGAAGCTACTCCATTCCCTTTTTTTACCCAGCAATAAAAAAGAAGAAGGTCCCTGACATTCGACCCAGTCAATGGGAATCTACAGCAGCAGCAGAAGTCTTAGAAGAAAGAGTCATCCAACAGGTCCCCCAAGACCAGTTAGAATTTGTAGCCTTGTCTAGGTTCTTTTTAGTACCCAAGAAGACAGGGGACCTCAGAAAAATTTTGGATTTGAGTCATCTCAATTAGTTTGTAATACAAACAAAATTCCAGATGGTCGCATTTCATACTGCCTCTTCTAAGGAAGGATGATTGGATGTGCACATTTGGGTTGCATAGCTAAGCTTTATAAAGGCCCTAATGGTCATTAGCCTAGTATACAACTATGAACCTATGGATCTCCAGGATGCCTACGATTATATAAAGATAGAGAAGTGATCCAGAAGATTTCTCCATTTCTGGCTGGGAGCCAATTATACTCAATTTAATGCACTGTTCTTCAGTCTCACCACAGTCCCCAGGATGTTTATAAAAAATTATGGGAGTAGTAGTAGTACACCTCCACCTGCTAGGGATCCAAGTTTTCCCATATATAGACGATTGGCTGTCAGTGCTTCTTCCAGAGATTTACTGCTCCAGCACCGAGACCTTCTGTTTCATTCAATGCTAAACCTGGAATTTACAGTAAAGCAATGCAAGAGCCAATTACTTCCAGCCCAACAAACAGAATTCATAGGATGTCACTTAGACACATCCTTACAGATGGTCAAGTTACTAAATCCCAGAGTGATTTCCCTCCATCTAGTTGCTATCCAGGTAATACAGAATCCATTCCCTCTTGCAATATTAATTCTTCACCTGCTAGGTTTAATGGCTTCAATGATTATGCTGGTTCCACTAGCCAGATTCCACATGAGGGTACTTCAGTGGACTGTTTCCGTACAGTTGTCCCAAAACATTCACCCTCTCCTTTCCAAGATTCTTGTCTCTCAGATTTTCAAGGATCACATCAGGTGGTGGTTGACCTCTATCTCTATATTGGAGGGTTGACTTTTCTGCCCAGCTCAGCCACTAGTTACAGTAAGCACAGATGCCTCCCTTCTGGGTGAGGGGCCATTTTGAAGGGAGGACATTCCAAGTTTACTGTTTACATCTAGAGGCTAATCTTCACATCAGTGTCTTGGAGATGAAAGCAGTCCTTCTAAAAAATTCAGGCCTTTTAGGACTTCCTCCCCAAGGGTGTACTTTCTGTCCAGACAGACAACATGGCAGTAGTCTGGTATATCAACAAACAGTGGGGAACTCACTCTTATCCTTTTTGTCAGGAAGCCATGAGAGTGTAGCAGTGGCCAATGTCTTCATATTGATTTCTGATAGCAATGCATATCCTGGGGACATCCAATATATTAATGGACAAATTGAGCAGGACAGTTATTATGCCTCATGACTTGTCAGCCAGGCAGTGTCAACACAAATTTTCAGTCGCTGGGGACAACCTTGCTGTGACCTCTTTGCATCCTGTCTAAACAAATGCAGCAGTTACTTTTCCCTAATCTCTCTACAGGGACAGTCATAGTGGAAGCTCTAGTTTACATATGGACCCCAGTTCTCCTATATGCCTTTCTTCCTGTACCCCTAATAGCTACATTTATTCAAAAAGCAAGAAGGTGAAGACCAAAGAGATCATCATTGTTCCTTTTTGGCCCCAAGTCTGGTTCCCTTTCTTGTGGCCTTATCTAGTACATCGACCATGGATGTTGGATCAGTATCCAAATCTTTTGAGTCACCTGTCCGGACTGCCTTCTCTGGACCTGAAATCCATGAAATTGACCCCGTAGTTGCTCCAGTTTTGACTATTGCCTGAGATGCCAGGCTATTGGCATTGGTTGTTCATATTATCTCAGATTCTCAGAAACAATCCACCAAAAAGATCTCTATTTGGGCCTTATCAAAGGACATAGATCCTTTCTCTGCACCTCTTCCCTCTATCATGGAATTATTGCCAGAACTCTTCCACAGCAGTTCCAGTTTTGGCTGCCATTTCTTATTTTCACATAGGAGAAAATTATACCTCCATAGCATCCCTAAAAATTTCCAAAGCCTTTCTCAAGGGAACAGTCCTACTAAGACCTCCATTTAGGGATCCATTGCCTCCTTGGGGTATCACTGTCCTACTTCAAGCCTTGTCTCAGCATCCCTTTGAACTAACAGCTTCAGTGGATTTAAAATTTCTTTCTTGGAAGACAATTTTTCTGGTTGTGGTTACTTCAGCTAGATGGATTTCTGAGCTACAAGCTCTTTCTTGTAAACCTCCTTATTTGATTTTCCATAAAGACAGAATGTCCTTAAGGACTAACTCATCTTTCCTCCCTAAGGTGACATCCAAAGCAACTCTAAACCAATGTTGCTCTGCCACTGTTCTTTTCCAGTTTTTCAAATAAAGAAGAATGTTCTTCACATGTTAAATGTTCATCACCAACTCAGATGCTATCTTCATAGAACAAAAGAAAGTCTGAGCAGCTATTCGTGGCTTTTTCTATGGCAAAATTGGGTTATCAGAATGCATTTCATTCATATGTAGAAAAAGAGTCTTATCTTCACAAGCAAAACCCAAAGCTCATTCCACAAGAGAAATGGACACCTCTACGGCATTTACGAATAGGCTTCGTATTGATGATATTTGTGCATCAGCAACTTGGTCAGTGGTTCATACCATTGTGTCGCTCTATAAATTGGATGCACAATCTAGATCACGTTCTTCCTTTGGTTGCACCATCTTCAGGAACGTCCTTCCTTGATACTGTCAGCTATTAAACAGCTTGGGAATTTGTCCCAAAGGTTGAATCAGATGAAAATAGACAACACTGGACACGAACGTTATGTACTTACCATAAAAATAGATCCATGTTACCTGATTTTCATCCGGTTCAACATCCATCCCTCCTTCTCCCTTCCAAATTGTCATTGACAGCTTCTGGTGACTGTTTGGTCCTCACCTGAGGCCCTGTCTGTTTTCAGTCACTTTGGACTATTTTCCTTTGTACCCTTAGTTCTTTTTGTCTCCTATTTTTATAAGTGCTATAACCATGCAGGTTATAGATATATATCTGTAATATCTAGATGTCTATATCTATCTATATGATATGTATGTATAGGACAAACTTGATCTGAGTTACTAGGGTGGAGTGGAGGCAATTGTGGGTAGGGAAGGAGTCAGACCCCTGGATCTGTGAGCTTCAGAAATGGTGTCGAGGTCAGACCTGATCGGATCAGACAACCCTAATGTTGAACCATGCAAAAATCAGACAACATAGATCTGTCATTGTGGCAAGCACATGACAATTTGTTTTGTGCTCTGAAAGGGGTTCGTTACTTGTCCTTAAATGTAAATTTACAGTATATTCTGGTGCTTTTGGTGACAAAGTTAGCTATGACATGGGTGTGAAAAAATAAAATAGAAATTGATACTGGCGGAAAGGTCATTCGGCACAATTTCACCTACAGCTTTCACATGAAAAAACTGTGAACAAATTATGTTTAAATTAGCTGCAAAATATATATCTGGTAACTGAGCTGAGATGTAAATACTTAATGCCTTTAGAAGTATACGAACTAAACTGAACTCACGTTTGCAACTGTTTGCATTGCTGTGGTGATATATTTGATGTATTCAGCTTTGCACCTTTCTTTGTAATTCACTTCTAAAAATTATACCTGTTTATTTTATAAATGCCTGCTAGCAGGAGAGCAGATGCATATTAAAGTATATTTAACCTCCAAATAAGGTGCTACAAAGAGTAGATACAAAAACATGACATCTTTGTTTTTTAAATATGACTACGTCTTGACAGGGCTACTAATACTAGGTTCACCCCAAGTCATTAAAAACTGATACATGGCATTCTTTAGAACCTTTGTAGTTAACTGTTGATAGGCTCTTTTATCTTCACAAATGTGCACTGACTTGTACAGAGAACTGCAAGTCTTAAGTTCTGTTACATCTGTAGTCATCTTTTTTGATGTTAGATAATTGGGGTGGAGACTCTTATTTTTGAAGAATTCAAGCCTTAGACTATATAAAACACCTGACCACAGTTAACATAAATGTTCCTTTGATGTACTGTCTTTGTAGTTTAATGGAAATTGCACTTAAGAAAAAATTGTGTAAAAATATATTTCATCAAAGAATTTTGCAGACGTCTGTTTCTTTTATTAAATTTTATTTATGGAATACGGCTCCTGATGCTAATAAAACACTTTTGCATTGTAAAATGCTTTCTACTTTTTTCTTTCTTTCCTTGCAGTACTGATAATAGTTTAATTTTTACAACTTTCAAAGTACTGTACTTTTCTGTTATGGGGAACAGTTTGAATGAGTGGTTTGAGTGTTAGCACACGCTCACACTGAACCAAAGTTAAGAGAGTATTAGTATCACTTCCTTTTATCACTGTTGTGAATAGGCACTCAGTTCATGGTGTGACACTTTTCATTACCGAGCCCTGATTTCCTTTGTATTTTGCTTCTTGACAAATTAGTTACGAGGGTTTGGGAACTTGCATCACCTTTTATGGTATTGCGTGTACTGTGCAGTTCATGTGAAGTTTTGGGATATGCTTTTTTTTTTTACGCTTGACCTGTGCTTTACATGGGGAATGTGACAGTGAGCCTAAACTCTACTTTCAAGTTCCTTCAGATGGAAACAGGCTAGCGGGTAGAAGAAATATTGTGTACAAGTACACAGCCAGAAACATTTCTTTGTGTTGTACTCGGATTTTCCTTTTACATTTCGCATATGGTAGGCAATGGAAACAGCATTGTAAAAAACTACAGCAGATTACCATACATGGCAGCAGGGAAATGTGTGGTTGATGTGTACACACAGTTTACATGTTCTACGTCATTCACTTTTTCTGAGAGGTAATTTATGTAGACGGATAGTACCGCAAATTCTATTTTTTATTCTACAAAAGAATATAAGTTGCAAAAAGACTTTTTTTTTAAGAATACAAAATAGGTAGAATTTGCGGTTGTTTCCGTCTATGTAAATTACCTTATAGAAAAAGTGAACGACCTAGAATATTTATAAAGTGTGTGTACACATCAACTGCTCATTTCCCCTATTGCCCCGTTAACGGAAAAGTACCCAAAGTACTGATTCTATTGAAAGTTATTGCCTGTACATGTATGGATGTGTGTGTGTGTGTGTGTGTGTGTATTCATGGAAGATATCTGCTGTACCCAGAAATCACATCCAGTTTATGAACTGGAGTAAATATGTCACTTCCAGATAGTGTTTCTTACCTAAATACATCAGTGTTATTCTTGCACCAGTGTTAGTAGTGACATCCGTTGTCATGCAACTCCTCTGTAAGTAGTATTGTCATGTTCCCAAATCAGTTCTTCTTGACACTTAATTGTTAGTGCTCAGCTGCATTTTCTCATTCAGATATCCTCTTAGCCAAAAAGTCTACTTTCATAACTGTTCTGATTTAAGAATACGTAATTCAGCATTTGGTTTTTGCATCTGATTCTCTTTTAATTTAATTTTCTTCAACATAAAATTTCCTAAGTGTTTGTGGTAGACAAACTCCCCAAAGATTTCCATCTCAGTTACCATTTTTGTAAAAGCCACGTTTCTTACAGTTAAAAACACATAAAGCCACAGTTTACTTTGTTTTCTGCCACTGATCATTGACTGTGCCCTTTAATTCCTCTTCACCAGAGTGAGAGGCAGCTGTGGTGTCTCTATCATCCACTCTGTGATAGGGATTTTCTCTTTTTCTACTTTAAGCCATCACCGATGGCAGATTGCATTGCATGCAGATATCAAGCCCTGTTGTTTCTTCCTTTGTATTTACATGTGGCTGTTCCTGCACACACCCACTGAAGACTACCACATGGATGTGGCTTGGTAGAGCTAAGCATATATTTTTGATCCATAGACATGTTCTGTATGCTTGTACATAGATTGGCTGCAAGCATTGCAGTTGCTTAAATTGGACATTTTCCCTTCTCCTTGATTGACTAACTATGTTTGACCACTGACTTCCACCCCTGCCTTTGCTTGCTGCTTCCCTGTTCAGGTCACTAACTGATCCCAGGTCATCTGGGACACACTCAGAGCTTTATTCCGCTCCAGCATGGAGCTACGTTATAATCATATTTAGCTGAAAATATGCACTTCAAGATATGGAAAGTTTTAAGCTACCTCTTGGAGTCAAGGGATAAAACCCTGACTATGACCCAGGCGACCTGAGTTCAGTTAGTAACTTGGACACCTGCTGGAAATGGCATGTGCAGAAAGAGAGTGACATGAGTCACCTGTCTTCAGGGGGAGGGTGTGGGAGCACACACCTGTTATTCTTGTTCCCATGGTTGAATCCCCAGCCTCAACCCGAGACCCCACAACAGTGCTGGCTTCTGGGGGGCAGGGCTGTCTTGAGGGGTTGCTGCATTCTCAGAAACAAGTAGCACACCATTGCTGATGTCTATTCTTAATAAACCCAACCCTGGATGTGTTACTAGGCATGCACTATGGAGTTAGTGTTTTATGACAAAATGTCCTGGTATTGCGTAGGTGATAACTTCACTCTGTACTGTTTATCTGTCACCTGTAGGAAGAACAAATGAGCTGTAGGGCCTCAGCCACCACTGGAAATAAGTATGCTATAGTGAAGCAAGTTGAGGGAGGGGAGCTTGCTGGTTACTGAGGCAGAATGAAAAAATATATACAGAAAAAAATAATACTATGGAGTGCCTTACAGTGAAAATACCTAAGTGTTCAGCCCTGCAGTTATTCTCATAGGACCAGACATTGATCATTTGTGCATCAACCGATTCAATACTAGTAGCCACCTTCTTTTAATTATAAAAATTTTGGCTGTCATTACTTTAATATATTACATAAAACTGATGGATCTGCACTCTTTTTTTTTTACACTGTTGCAACCTTCAGTGTTATAGCTACAGGCCCACTGCATGATCTCTGATGAGTCTACTCATGCAGCTCTTGTGGCATGACCTACATTACTAACAAGAGAAAAAAGTTTCAAGATATCTCCATTTGTTTTATATCAGAAATATAAGAGTTGTATCAGCCAGATTATTTTCACTGTGGCGTTAGACTCTAACCAGGTAATCTTTCTTCTCACTAATCTGAATAGTTTTGAAGAAAAATCAACCTGATAGGAAAATTTTATGATATCCATCTTTCTTCAGAAAAAGGTATACATGTCAGAATTTCCCTGTAAGCCTGTCCAGTGGCAAACAGGGATGAAGCTTTAGCTGCACCATAGATGACCCATGTTCAACTGGTATTCTGAACTTTGGAGGAGTCAGCCAGGGAGAAATAAAGATCAGTAGCTGATACCAACTTGTGCAACCCAAGGGAACAGATAGGTTTCGTGTAGCACTGCAAGAGTATCATCTTAAATAAGGCCTTGTATGTGCAACTTATTCTGCAGGTGGAGCTCAGAGGCATGAGCCCAGCCAAAGAATGCATTGCGTGCTAGCCAAGTGCAGTAGTTATTCAGAAGCATTTGTATGCATAGGTTTGATGTAGTAGGCATGGCACCATACCTGCTAGCCATTGGGCGAAAGAGTATGAAAATATCTCCATACTCTTGCTGGATGATGGCCAAGATCTCCATCTCCCTTCTACTTTTCTTGAGTGCCAAAGGAAGGAAGGAATTGGCCCATATGGGATGATGCTTGGTGGTTAAGCAAGTGAACAATATAGCAGCTAAAAGTACATGCAGAAAATGTGGCTGTGATTCTGAAACTGCATCCATGAGATTACCAGCCACTGCATAATGACAGGCTTGGTGGAACAGTCTGCAGAGAAAAGATGAACTGGATTTTTTTTCCCTTTTATACTGCTCAGCATGTGTCTCTCTTTTTTTGAAAATGGATTTCATCTCACTGTGGCAATTAACAGAATCTTGAAAAAAGTTTAGTCTGTAATTTATCTGTGAGAATGCAGTCAGTTTTCAAGAAGCTGATTTACTTTGCACAGTCACATGACACAACTTTTCCCGAGAATTGATCTCATTGTACTAGTTAATTTTCAGCATCCTTAGAAGTACTGCTAGAAGTACTGCTACATAAAGACTTTTAGCCATACATATACTAGCTTATGGCATACACTTACTGCAAAAGTCAAATTTTGAAAGTTTTTTGCCATACATAAATGTAATAGCAAAAAATGTTCTGTTAGTAGAACAGATGTCAGTAGTCATTGCAGAAAAAAGCAATATGCTCATTGTCTATGCATATGGAAGATAGATCCAAAAGAAGGAGGTACCAAGGACTTAATTGATGCCTACTGCCCATTGTGCAAACTTTCATTTATGAAGTGTCTTATCCTTTTTATGTTCCAACAAATTCTCCTGTAGAATTCCCATAGATCTGCTCTGTAGAGTAATTAGGGGATATGTTGAATCCTGTCCTTCCTTCTTACTATTGCTTCCTCTTTCAACTGCTAGGTATGTTATAAATTTTACAGGCAGATGAGATATACATGCTAGGAGTTCAATAAACTGTCAGTCATCACTTAATCTAAGACAAAAAACATCTTGTGGCAAGAAGCTTTATTGCTCCAGAGTAATACTGAAAACTAAAGAGATTGCATAAAGGCAAATCTAACATGAAAGACTACAAAGATTAACTTAAGTACAGAAAACAAGGCACTTGCCATCTTAGGTGGCACATCCTGGAATATTATTTCCATTCATAATTCACACACTCTAAACTGACAGAAAAATAATGCAATCATCATCTTGTGCCTGCACAGACGTATACATTTTGGATTGTTCTCATAACTGTGAGCAGATTCTCATGGTTTTGCCTATAATTTTCCTTTACACAAATAACGTTCATTACAGAACTTGTAATAAAAGCAAGGGCAAAATATAATGGTAGACTCTCCATGTTTCTAAATGCTTCTCTCAGGCAAGCAGTGTTCCATAATATTTATTTTTGTATAACAAGGCAGAGGTATGTCTCCTTAAGCAGACTTGCAACTTGCAGCTGCAACACCATGTCTTACAGAACACCCACATATTTTCTGGCCTAGCTTGCTCAAAAATAGTACTCACTGAATCCATATATATTCTCTGTCCTAAGCTGCTTAAAAATCTGAAAGAAATCTACTAGATAAAATCCATTCTGACACTTAAATGTTTAATATTTCTATATATGTTAACAGTTTCACTTTTTTAGCAGGTATGCTAGTGGGTTACTGTATAGAACAAAATCATGTAGAAGTCTGGGTAATAGGCTATACAAAGTTTATTAACTCAGTTCTTGTATCATTGAAAAGTGATTTTTCTCTGTATAGGCAGCCTATTCATGCTGGTTAGATTATTTTTTGTGGCTAAGGATCCTCACAAAGAGTGGCAGGAATTTGCTCAGGGGTTGGTTAATGGGGTGTATATCACATAGTAGAACTGCAATAAGTCCGACTACGTAAATGTCGAACCCAGAAGTTCGAAATGTAAGAATTTCGAACACAAAGAACAGCGATTTTTTTCCCAGGGGAAAAAAAAATCGCTGTTCCGATAAAACCAAAAAACACATGTAGACTTCAAACTGTTACTAATGTGGGGAGGCTTCACCCCCCCCACACCCCCCAACGTGGGGGGCTGTGCCTCCCACACCCCCCTACTTAAATATACCAACTCCGAGATCGCACCACAGTGGAGGAAATAGCAAAGCTGTGGAAACGGCCCACCGATTTTTTTCTCCCTGGGAAAAAGTTTGGTGTTCCGCAGAGTCGCTATTTTGATATTTTGAACTTCCCAGTTTGATTTTACGGCGTTCAGACACCTGTGTGTTCGAACTCCTGATATAGACCCAGTTAATGCACATATGACCCTGAACAACCCCCCACCCCCCATGGGTTGTCTGTCCTTGCCTCTGTTCCCTGGTCTTCTACCCTTTCTATGAGAACTAGTGATTCTGATGAACAGTTGGACTGTGGTGAAAAATCTTTGGCTTATTCAAGCAATATGCAAGAAGGTTACTAAGGATATTTTCCCAGACAAACCCACTCAGAGTTCTAGTGGCTAAAAACCTTCTTTTCCTGATAAATCTGCCTCTGTCTGACATTCACCCTCCCCTTCCCCTCAGCCAGATTTCTCTGTCCCTCAGTTGAATCCATTCCTTTCCTGTTTGGCAACATATAACCACGGATACCTGGTTCTTTCCATCATCCAGCATGGTTATTTTATGGTTTGGACATCCAGCCCTCCATTTTCTGGCCTTCCTCAGTGTCTTCCTTACCAGCTTCCTCATTTTCCCTTGGTTCTGTGGGATCTGGTGGATCAAGGAGCCATCCAGCCTCTTCCATCGTCTGAGCAGGATTTAGGTTTTTATTCAAGAATGTTTCTGATTCCCATAAAGGGAGAGGTAGTGGAAGCCCGTTCTAGGCTCTCTTTTCTTAACACTTTTCCTCAAGGTTCCTTCCTTCAAGATGTTGTCTCTTCAGACACTTTTACCTCTTTTGTTTCCGCAAGCTTTTCTAGTACTTCTTGATCTGAAAAAGACTTACCTCCATATTCTCAATCACCCTGTCTTCAGGAAATATTTACATTGTTCTGTTTCTTCATCTCATTATCAGTTCTCTGCTTTGCCTTTTGGTCTTTCTACAGCTCCAAGGGTATTTACCAAATGTCTGACTCCTGTGGTAGCTTTCTGCAAACTTCAGGGAATTTGTATATTCCTTTATTTAAATGATCTTCAAATTCAAGCCCCTCTCAGCACCTCCTGCCTCAAAATGTACTTTTCACTGTGCTTCTTCAATGCAGTGTGGAGTTCACCCACACTCTCAAAATGTCTGTGTTTACTTCATGTCAGTGTTTTCAGGTTGCAGGATTCAGACCATCCCAATGTTGGTTTGTCTCCTGCCTCCCAAGGTCCTCTATTTCACTGCTTACTTCCAGTCTCTTCTTCCTTTTCCACTCCTTTCTGCAAGAGATTTTCTCCAAGCTCTGGAATACATGGCATTCACCATTCCCATGGTTCCTTTTGCCAAACTCCACATAAGGACATTTCAGTGGTATCTCAAGGGTGTTTGGCTCCAGCACTGCAATCCTCTGGAGTATCTGATTCCTGTCTTACCTTGACTCAAGCTCAAGCTTCACTGTTGGATTCATCAGATTTCCCTAAATAGAAGTCTGCCTTTTCAGGGTCTTCTTCCTATGCAGGATCTGTACACGAATGCTTCCAGTGATGGTTGGAGAGCCTCCTCCAACAACCTGAAAGTCCAAGGTCTTTGATCCGATCAACAGATAATAGACCATATCAGTATCAATATGAAAGAGATAAGGGGCCTACTCCTAGTTATCCGGACCGTTCACTTCTTTTGACTTCCTGGTCCTCTAAACATTTTTTACAGACAATATCACAGGTATGTGGTACATCAACAAACAAGAGGGCACAAAATCTTGCCTTCTTTGCAAGTGGGCTTTTCAGGCCTGGGATTTTGCAGTCTGCCAGCATCTATTTTTTCAGATGGTTTATATCCCTTCAGAGCATGATCTAGTGGCACATTCTTTGAATAAGTCCTGGACTCATTGTCACAAAATGGATGCTTCACAGAGAGGTGTTTCTGGATATTGTACATTAGTGGGCTACTCCTCAGGTCGATCTTTGCTTCTGCTCTGAACACACAACTTCCCCAGTTTTTTTTCCAGAATGCCAAGTCTACTGACCTGGATAGTGGATGCCATGCCTTTTTTTTGGAAGGTGATGTTTCTGTATACCTAGCCTCCTCTTCCTGTACTTACCAGGACCTTGCACAAGATTATGTGGGACACACCCAAAATCTTTCTGGTGACTCACTTTAGGCCCAGACTGCACTTATTCCCCCTTCTATTTCATCTGATCAGAGACAACTATCAGAATTTACCTCACATGATGGATCTTCTCACACAAGACAAGGGATTTCTCATTCACCCTCACCCGTACACACTTAACTGATACTTTGGGTGATAGGGTTTTAATTCCTTTCAGGCAATAATTTTCTGAAGACGTGCATCAGGTTTTGCAGGAGGCTAGGAAACCCACTACTAGAAAATCATATGTGGCTAAATGGAAGAAATTATCTATTTGGTGTCTCAGGCATGACCCGGATCATTTTCCTTTAGGGTCCCTACAGTCCTTTCTTATTTGTATTAGTTGCTCAATGCTGGTTTGGCATATTCATCTGCTAAAGTTCATCTGCAAGCCATTTCTGCCTATTTACCTCCAAGTCCAGCTTTGGCTTCTAGTTTTGAAGTCAGTCAGTTTTTAAAAGGTGTCCTTCATATCAGGCCTCGAAGTAATCCTGTTCCTCCATCTTGTGAGCTTAATTTTCTTTTCTTGAAAAAATTATTTCAGTACCCATTTGAGTCTACCTTTTCTTCTTCCCTGCAGCATTGTACTTGGAAGACTGACTGTATTGTTTATGGTTCTTACTTCTGACAGAAGGGTCTCTGAACTTCAAGCACTCATAAAGGTTCTTCCTTTTTTATTTTTTTTTTTAACAAGGGCAAGGTGTCTCTTCATACGAGACCTTCTTTTATGCCCATAGTGGTTAATGATTTGTCCTTGAATCAGTCCATTCATCTTCCATCTTTTTTTCTTTCACCACAGACTTCTAGTGAGAGGTTGCTACAGAACCTGGATTCAGATAAACAGTTCAGATGTTACGTGGATAAGACAAAACATCAGAAAATCTGAGCAACTTTGTGTTTCCTTTCATGCCATGAAATTGGATGTGGAAGTGTGTAAGCAAACCATCTCCTTCTGGATTTCTAAAGCCATTTCTTTTTGTTGTTCTTTTTATGGCAAGCTGCTTTCGTCTTCTGTTCATGTGCATTCTGCCAAGACAGTAGCCTCTTGTTGTGCTTTTTTAAGGTTGTAAATACTAGATCCATCTTAGAAGCTCCTACTTGGTCTTCGGTTCATACTTGTATGAAACCTTACAAGCTGGATGTCATTTCCAGGGCCAGGGTGGGTTTTGCCTTAGCCACCCTTTATGTAGCTTTTATCTCCTCTCATGAATAAAGAACAGTGCAACAGTGATAAGGAAGGACACAGTACAGTTGTGTAATATCTTACCATAACAGTAGATGTCCTACTTCTCACTGTTTCAGTATCTGTCCCTTCCTCCTGCCCCCTATTATTTTCTTTTGCCCTACCATTGGCTGAGGGGTCCCTCTTCCAGCCTTATCTTCTTCTTTTTCTTTGCTTTCTGGATGTGCATTTGATTGTTTTCTCTGGAGTTGTTGCAGATATCCTGGGGTACTTCAGTTCTGAGGACTATGTATCCATACGTCACATATGTATCTTATGCCTTGCATGTAGCACATATATTTGATGTATGAAATCTGGAAGATGTAAAAGGTTTAGTATACTGGTCAGATGTTAGGCTATCCTTGGCAGGATATCCCAAGAGTAAAGACTACTTCAACAGTGAGAAGTAGGAAAAACTCATAACATCGAATCTCAAAACATTGAAAACTACAAAGCAACTATAAATAACATCCCACAGAGTTTTTACTATGTTTATGCAGGGGGGCAAGCCCCCCTGCACCCACCCACACCCCCCATAAATTAAATATACCAACTCCAAGGTCGCACTACAGTGGGGGAAAAGTTAATTTCCTAACCCCACTGTAGTGCGACTCTGGAGTTGGTATATTTAATTTCCAAGGGGGGTGCAGGGGGGCTTGCCCCTCTGCATAAACATAGCAAACAGTGTGTGGGATGTTATTTATAGCTGCTTTGTAGTTTTCAATGTTTTTGAGATTCGATGTTATGAGTTTTAGATGTTTTGAAGTTTAGATGTTATGAAAAGTAGATGTTCTGATAGGTAACCATATATATATATATATATATATATATATATATATATATGGTTTCACTTCGGTATCTCGAAATACTGAAACACCGAAGTTCTAATGGCCGAGACCGTAACTCCGAAGTTTCAGTATTCCAAAATACTGAAGTGGTCCATAAACAAAACAATAAACAATACAGACAGCATTTATGCAGGAGGGCAAGCCCCCCTGCACCCCACCCCCACCCCTACTTAAATATACCAACTCCAAGATTACGTTACAGTGGAGGAAAGGGAAATCTCCCATTCCGTGTCATATGCGGAAGCGCAGAATGGGAGATTTGCTTTGTCCCCACTATTGTGCAATCACGAGGCTGGTATATGTAAGTGAGGGGGGTGCAGGAGGGCTTCCCCCCCTGCAGAAACAGTAGTTTTGTTTGTTTTATTTTTTTTAACGCCACTTCAGTATTTCGAAATACTGAAACTTCGGTGTTTTTTAGTATTTCGAGATACTGAAGGGGAAACCATATATATATATATATATATATATATCTATATATATATACATCTATATATATATATGTTTATATATATCTATATATACACACACACACACATATATATATATGTATGTATATATATATATATATATATATATATATATATAATATATATAATATATATATATATATATATATATATATATATAGATATAGATATATATAGATATATATGTGTTTGTGTATATGTATACATACTTTGTTTTAATTGGTGACTGCATTACTTTCATTTTGTGGTCACGTTTACTGTTATCGATGTTGGTTCACAGTGATGCTCTGTTCTTTTTGTTAATGTTTTAAGTGCCAGCAGTATGTGTATGGGTAAAGAATTTTTGTTTGGAATATAGGGGAGGAAGTTAGTGATTTGAAAATTAGGTATGAATATGAAATTAGGAATAAGCACTGTAATTATTGTCGTGGAAGCTGCACCTCACATATTGTTTCACAGATGCATACACGCACGCACAGACACACACACACATTTCACATTTGGAAAAGAGTGAAATTTACTGCATTATTTAAGTCTGTATGTATTGTGAACTGCTAAAATATTGTTTCTGAAGAAAATGTAGTACAAAATTGTAAGGCAAGTATGCAGTGCAGTTTGCAAGGGAACAAAAGCTTATTTTATTTATTTTATCATTTATTGATTGGGTTAGTCCCACTAGTCGAGTAGCCTCTTTTCAGGAAAGACATGAGGTGTAATTTATACTAGAGGAAATTTGGCCAGGACACCGATCTCCTGCTCTTTTCCATAAGTGCTGTGGGATCTTTCACATCTGTCTGTACTACCAACAACTCAAACAGATGGGACCTCAGTTTAATATCTCATCCTGAAACTATGTGAAGGGTGATGGAGAGAAGTTGGAATGAGTACATCATAGAGATGGATTGTGGTGTGCACATGGGAGTCGTGTATGACATATGCAGTAATACTTTTTTAAAGTTCTGCACTTGTGTAAAAACCCAGAGAGGGACATTCTGTAATATTCTGATCAGCCAATAGGTTTGCACAGCATAACTAAAATCATATCTTGACTTAATTGCATGAAAACAATTCGTAAATTAATAACTATGTTCACAGAAGCAAAACACACCATTCATGCAGCTTTTAAAAATGAACTGCAACCAGCATGATGCTACCAACAGTCACACCTCTCAACCTCATGAAGCAAGATATCTGAACAATACCATAAATAGTGGGAGGACAAAGGCCCAAAAATAGGGACACCTTTTAAATATTGCTTTTACAGACTTAGAAAGTTGATAGAATAACACATTTTGCATTAGCATGAATTTTCTGAAGGGTATGAAGTTTGAAACTCAAATAGCTGTCATTATTTTCTGAGTTCAGCTCTGAATGACTTGCCAATGATTTTCCAGAAAACCATGATTTTATGAGAAACAGACCAAAAATATGTGGCAAAAATCTGGACATTCTATGAAAATCTGTACAGTTGGAGGTATGCAGGCAGTATAACACACAGGTTTCACTGTTGCACAATCTTAATGGCAACTACTTGAAAAGTAGTGCTATGTAAAATAGTAAAAAGTACAATTACATAAGTAGTTTTACCATAGCAGTAGATGTTGGAAGTAGATTACTGCTACAATACCCTAAAGTGTATGGAACATCCTGCGAAGGGCTGACCCCTATTGCCCCCCCAAACCTTTAGAGCACCATTAGAGATTTCTTGAAGGAAAATGTTCATAAGAAACAAGAACACACGCTGTCAAATTATATTCAAAATCTGGGGAATTGAAGGGTGGGAGCAGCTACTGTAGCATTGATCTACTCAAACTTCTGCTGTTACAGTAAGATTACTTACAAAACTACAGATGTTAAGTTGTCTATCTCGCCTTCATTCTTGCTGGATGGGTTCGGAGCCGACCTCGGCTCTGACTCGGCCACTCTAAAAGCTCGAGAGTTGGTTCCACCGGCTCGAGGCTCCCCTTATATCCCACAATGCTAGGCGTGAGTTACCTCAGATCTCGTTTGCCACTACAGCGATCGAGGTGTGTTTTCTACCGGCTCCAGGTTAGTGAAAGTTAGACTAGTTTAATTTCTTTAGACTTAAGCTAGCTTAGTGTATTTTTCTTTCCCCTTAGTGTAGTGGATATTATCCCTTCATATCCTTTATCCAGCCCCTTTTTTTCTAAAGAACTTATAGTTCTTTCCCTAAGGCCTTCGGGCCCTCCCTTCCCTATCCTTAGGGTGTGTATGTGTTGATTAGGGAATTTTAACTTAATTACCTTTAGTTTAAATATTCCCTTTGAATCCCTATCAGTGTAATCTGTGTGTGTGTGTTTTTTCTGTGTGTGATTACACTTAGGGTCCTTGAGTATGTCCAAGGATACAAAGGTCTCAGGCTTCAAGAAGTGTGACTCGTGCTGTCAGAAAATGTCTCTGACAGACGGTCACACTTCTTGTGTGTATTGCCTGGGACCTTTACACCTGCAGGACTCTTGTGCTGTATGCCATGGCTTCAGCCCTAGAGTCCTGCAGGAGAGAAAAAATAAACTCATTTTGAGGGGTTTAATTAAGCCTGAAGGTTCCCTCTCTGTGTCATCGGGGAAACCTTCTAAGGCTTCCAAGACCTCAGCTCCAGCTTCAGAGTCGAGGCCTAAGGCTTCGAAGCCTACTGCTTCATCGGCTCCGGCTGGAGCCGATGAGCCTTTGACTGCAGTATCTGTGGTTTCCTCGGCTCCGGCTGGAGCCGAGGCATTAGAGATTCCTGGGTCGGCTCCGATCAGACCATCGGAGCCGACATCTAGAAAGAGATCGAGGTCACCGTCCCTTGGCTCCGTTCATTCGGCTCCAGCGTCTCCCTTGCTGTCTGAACGGAGCCACAGATCTCACTCCTCCAGGTCATCGAGGCTCTCAGATCACGACCTCCAGAGGGTAGTGAGTAGACTTTTGAAGTCCGAGGCACTGGCCCAAATGCTCCAGAGTCCGACTCATCAGTCGATGCCTCAACTAGTTCCAATAAATATTCCTCCTCCGACTCCTTTGAGCTCGGAGCTGGGGCGTCTCGGGACCGAGACTGTGGTAGCGTCGGAGCCGATACAATTGTCTTCGGCTCCGTCGTCGGCTCCGATTTCTTCTTTTGAAGAATCTCGGCACCGGGCTTCCCTCGTCGGCTCCGAGGGGGTGAGTGGCATCGGACCCTTGTCCGACCCCCCTCTCCCTCTCGGTGCTTGGCTGGTGAGTTCAGCTCCGACATCGGCCTCGGAGCCATCTCTGTCGGTGCCGAGGGAGGTTCTCAGCTTCTCGGAGCGGGGACCTCTGGCTCTGCCGGACAGGGGTGCGTTCGAGGTCATGCGGAGTGTGTTGGAACCTTGTTCGACTCCACAGTCGGCTCCGTCCGCCCCTCCCTCTTCGGTGCCTTTGGTTATGTCGACTCACTCCCTCATCCCAGACCATAGAGAGCTAGCTCCTCAAGAATCCCCTGTGGGGATCTCATCCTCTTCCGAGGCCTCCCCTGAATTGGCAGGGGAGCCCCCTAGGAAGAGAAAGTGTAAGAGGAAGCATATAGACTCACCTGAGTCTGTCACCTCTGACACAGATTTAGAGGATTCCGAGGGTTCCCCACGTTCCCCTTCTGAAGATGTCTCTTTTGCAGACATTCTAGAGATCCTGAAACAGAGGGGAAATTGGCCAGCCCTTAACCCTTCGGAGGATGAATCTGTGTATCTTGAGGCGTTTGGCTCTCGCCCTTCCACCTCCTGGGTGTCCCCCCCCTTTGATCCCCTCATGCAGGTGGTTGCAAAGAAGGCCTGGACGACTCCTGATTCAGTGGACCCTACCCCCAGGAGACCTTCCAAATTTATAACAGCACCAACTGACAAGCAATTTCTCACAAAAGGTGTTTCTGTGGATGCTATGGTGGTAGCTGCTGCCACCAAGAAGGAATTAGCTGATCCTTCAGTGCCTGTTCATCCCCCTAACAAAGAATCTAGGTCTATGGACAGGTACGGGAAGCGGATGTTCTCGTCAGCGACCTTTGCTATGCGTTCGCTGAATTACCTATGCCATTTTACTAGTCTTCAAAGGGACTTGATCAAAGAAGCGAGTGACATGTTGAAGGATCCTACGGCTGCGGGTTTTCAGGACAAGATGAACACTCAGCTGGCTACCCTGAACTCCATAGCTAACTCCTCCATGCGCCTCCTCTCTTATGCGGCTGATGGAGCGAGCAGGGCCGCAGGGACAGGTGTGGCCTTACGCAGGCATGCCTGGATGCGGCTATGCAACTTTGCGGACCCCTTTAAAACGTCATTCACTAATTCCCGTTTGATGGATCATCTCTTTTTGGTCCTCAAGTGAAAGAAACCTTGACTAGGTGCGAGACAGATGGCAAGACTCTTTCTGCCGTCGGAGTCCATTTCTCCACTCCTTCTAGGCCTTACCCCAAAGGCCAGAAAAGTGGAAAAATGTGGTTCCGCAAACAATCTCAAGGGACTTCGCCTGGCGACAGAGTCGGTTCCCGCCAGAGGCAGAGGGGGGAACAACAATGGTAGACGTCGCCCTAGAGGCAGGGGGGGTCCGCAGAACCAGGGCAATCGAGAAGCTTTCTCTGATAAGCCCTTTCAACATCCCTGAGGTGTTGCCCGACTGCCCACCTTCGGAGGCAGTCGGGGGAAGATTGTCACTGTACCCAGAAGCCTGGCTATCCCTGACTCAAGACAAATGGGTACAGTCCATCATTTCCGAAGGCTATACCATTCCCTTCGTTCGCATTCCAAACCAATCAAAAAAATCCCTTCCAGATGTTCCACCTGCTCAAAGGGATCTTGCAGCTTTGGAAATTTCAAAGCTGCTTGCAAAAAGAGCAATGCAGCCAGTTCCAGCAGACCAGCAAGGATCCGGAATCTACTCCAGGTTCTTTTTAGTTCCAAAGAAAACAGGGGACTGGAGACCAATTTTGGATCTCAGTATCTTGAACAAGTCAGTCAAGAAAACAAGATTTCGGATGGTCACGCTGCAGTCCATCCTTCCCCTATTGGGAAAGGGAAACTGGATGTGCTCTATAGACCTTCAGGATGCGTACTGTCACATAAAAATGAACAGACGCTCCAGAAGGTTCCTCCGCTTCAGGCTGGGAACCAGTCATTTTCAATTCAGGGCCCTGCCCTTTGGTCTCACCACTGCCCCCCGGGTGTTTACCAAATGCATGGCAGTGGTAGCTTCCCACCTGAGACGTCAAGGATTCCAGGTGTTTCCATATTTGGACGACTGGCTCCTCACAGCTCCCACCAAGCATCTTCTTCTATTGGCCAGGGACTACACCTTTCGCATTTGTCAAAATTTAGGCATTTCAATAAATTGCGAAAAGTCTGTTTTGTCACCTTGTCGTGCTATTACCTTCATAGGCGTAAATCTAGACACAGTCAACATGTCTGCGAGACTAACAGATCAGAGAGTAACAGACATACACAAACTGGTCTCGCTCCTCTTCAGCAGCAACAAAATCAAAGCCAGGTTAGTTCTGAAAGTGTTGGGGATTATGGCGGCTGCCATACCTCTGCTTCCATTAGCCAGATTCCACATGAGAATCCTTCAATGGATGCTCTTCACGCAATGGTCATACCAGCAACTTCCGATGTCCCACACCATCATGATTACGCAAACATGCAGAAATCATCTTCTGTGGTGGATGTCTTCCCCTCAGCTCTTGTTGGGAAGACCCTTTGTCCCTTCCCCTCCGGTTGCTACTCTGACAACGGACGCCTCCCTGATCGGGTGGGGGGGGCATTATCAGGGCAGAACTGTCCAGGGCACATGGCAACCAGGCGAATGCCACTTGCACATAAATGTTCTAGAGATGAGAGCAGTGCTTTTAGCGTTGCAAGCCCTTCAAGACTCTCTTCCCTTGGGAACGATAGCAATCCAGACGGACAATATGTCTGTAGTGTGGTATATCAACAAACAAGGCAGAACCAGGTCCTACCCCCTGTGTCGAGAAGCACTCAGACTGTGGCAATGGGCGATTTCTTCTCAGCGTTTTCTGATAGCAACGCACATCCCCGGGAAGTCCAATCAAATCGCGGACAAATTGAGCAGAGCTATCCTCATGCCTCACGAGTGGTCTCTGAAAGACTCTGTTGTGAGAGAAATTTTTCTCAAGTGGGGTCAGCCTTGCTGCGACCTTTTTGCTACTCCCCAAAACAGCAAGTGCAGAGATTATTTCACCCTATTCCCTTTACCAGGCCAACCCAGCAGAGACACTCTAGTCCAAGTTTGGCCCCGGGGACTTCTGTATACATTTCCTCCCTTCCCACTAATCTCTCAAGTGATACAGAAAGCTATCGCTCAGAAGGCCTCGTTGATCCTCATTGCTCCTTACTGGCCTCGACAGGTTTGGTTCCCCTTTCTACATCATTTTCTGTTGGAGCGACCTTGGCATCTGGACCTAGTTCCAGATCTTTTGATCCATCAGTCGGGTCAGTTTCATCGCTCCCTTCCCTCTCTGAACCTCACTGCTTGGTTCCTCCAGTTCCAACCTTAGCCAGGCTTCCCCAAATATCTCACTCTGTCCGAGATATTTTGATAGCTTCCCATAAATCTTCCACTCGAAAGATTTATTTGAGTAAGTGGAAACGTTTCGCCTATTGGGCTCAAGGAAGGGACATAGATCCTTTCACTGCTTCCATCCAAATGGTCCTTGATTCTCTAGCTGAACTCTTCCATGCAGGTTCATCTCCATCTACTCTTAAAGTTCAATTGGCAGCTATTTCTAACTTTCATGTGGGCATTTCAGAGTCTGCCATAATGTCCCACAAGCTTTGCAAAGCATTTTTGAAGGAAGTTTTTCTACTCAGACCTCCTATAAGAAATCCTCCTCCTCCTTGGGACCTAAATTTAGTTCTTAGTTCTTTGATTCTTTCCCCTTTCGAACCTGCAGCCTCCTGTTCTTTAAAATTGCTATCATGGAAGACACTCTTTCTGGTAGCTATTACTTCAGCTAGAAGAGTTTCAGAACTTCATGCACTCAGCTGTCGACCTCCTTATCTGTTGTTCCATAAGGACAGGGTATCTTCTGAACCAACCCGTCCTTTTACCTAAGATAGCCTCGGCGTCTAACCTAAATCAAAGCATTGACCTTCCTGTGTTTTTTCCAGAATATTCTAACAGGTCTGAACAAAAATTGCATTGGCTAGATGTTCATCGTCAGTTAAGGTACTATTTGGATAGAACCAAACAATTCAGAAAATCTGACCAGTTATTTGTCTCTTATGCAGAAGGCAGAAAGGGACTTTCAGTTTCAAAGGTATCATTATCTAGATGGCTAACATCTCTGATTTCCCTTGTTTATGAAATTAGACACTAAAAGCTGCCTAACAAACCTAAAGCCCATTCTACCAGAGCTTTGGCTACTTCTATAGCCTTCCAAGACAGACTGCCTATTGACACCATTTGTGCAGCGGCTACTTGGGCTACTCCTCACACTTTCATTTCTCATTATAAGTTGGATTTAGCTTCTAGGCATAGAGCTAACTTTGGTTCCACTGTTCTCAAGAGTCTGTTCCGTTAGGCCACCCGGGACACGGTGCTAGGGACGCGGTCCCATCCAGCAAGAATGAAGGCGAGATAGACAACTTAACATATAGAAGTTATGTTCTTACCATAACGTTCCATGTTAGTTGTCTTCTTCTCGCGTCCCACCCTCCTTCCCCCTGGCCTGGACAGACCTAGAGGAGTTTTGATTGTGACCTGTCTTTCTACCACCTCTTACTGTAGGTATATGCTGCTATGCATATTTTCCTGGATCAGGATGTAGGTCACCCTTCTCTTCTCCCTGGTTTATAGAGGTGGACTTTGTTTATAGTTATTCTGTTACTATTATAAGCTGGGCCTAGCTTACAAACGAGATCTGAGGTAACTCACGCCTAGCATTGTGGGATATAAGGGGAGCCTCGAGCCGGTGGAACCAACTCTCGAGCTTTTAGAGTGGCCGAGTCGGAGCCGAGGTCGGCTCCGAACCCATCCAGCAAGAAGAAGGCGAGAAGACGACAACTAACATGGAACGTTATGGTAAGAACATAACTTCTATTTTGTTCTTCATTGATCAGTAGCTCAACCTATATGGAATGAATACCAAAACTTAAATAGCCTGGGAGGAGGAGGAAGATGAATCAGAATCCAGAAGAATAGCCTTAGCAAAGCTGCTCAGGATGTAGGACTTCAATTTGTAGTGTTTGCTAAATGTGTGCATGGAAGACCAAGTTGTTGCTTCTAGACTATGTCTAAAGTCCACCCCTTTCCAAAATGCCATGGAAGTAATCAATGTTTGAGTAGTGTGAATCTTGACTTTGTTTCAAATTGATTGTCTGGGAAGAATATAACAAAAGAAAGGAGCCTGGGACAATCTTTGGGAAATTGTCTGTTTAGAGACTGCTTGCCCCAGATGATCAACAGTCCTGAAGATTATGGCTTTGTCAATATTGTATCTGAGTTGTCTGTAAAAAAACAAAATACGTACTATCTTCTAATCCTCATGTTTAGGTGCTGGAAAAACCTGGGAGATTAATGGCTTGGTTCAATGTAAATTGTAAAATCACCTTAGGAGTAAATGAAAGGTTAGTTCTCTAGGAAACCCCTTTCTTATGAAAAAAGGTAGGGATGGGTAGCTATTAACGCTGGCAACTCGGCAACTCAGATACATATCTGGCAGAAGTCAGAGGACGCAACAAGACTGTTTTCCAAGATAATACCTTCATCTGCCTCATGAGCAGGTTTTAACATACAATGAGGACACCAGTAATATACGAAACATTCTGATAAAATATTGGGATCTTTATAGGAGAATGCCCAACAAGCCGGAAGTATTTAACCAGACATTAAAATTTGGTTACGAGAAAAATGACAACTTAAAAGAATTATTCGAGAAAGAAGTTAGGAGAGAGGTTGTAGGTCCGAAAGGTACATTTAAATGTGGGCATTGTAATCAATGTATTTTTATAGCTAATAAAGAGGAATTGGATATACCAATGCCGCAATACAGATGCCGTGTGAATGAATTATACAACTGTCGGACTAAAGGGGTAGTATATATAGCATACTGTTCAACATGTTGGGGATTCTATATAGGTAAGACGGAATGTAGTTTAAAACAACGTATTTACGAGCATATGTATGAAATTAGTAAGAAAAAGGAAAGTAACGCATTATATAGACATGCCCTAAATTGTGTAAATGCTGATTTTAAATTTTGGATACTGGAGAAGGTTCATATCACAGAAAGAGGGGGTGATTGGCAGAATAGGCTTGAATACAAGGAATTGATGTGGCAGTTGAGGCTTGATGCATGTGTTTTTCCTGGTCTAAATGACCACGTTAATATAACATCAGCACTGAAATTAAAAGCTGTTGGTTAATATTTTAAACTGAGAAAGAAAATGATTTTTGTCAAAATGCTTGTTTAAAATGCTAATAAGAAGTGTTTTTGTGACATAACATTACAATTATTATTATTATTAGAACATATATATATAATGTTGCAATATGAAGGAGACAGATAGGAGACAGTATATTTTTCATTAAATAAAATTGTAATTTATTTATGTACTTATACCTATATTTTTTGATATTTAGGTGTAAATAATAGATATGTTTAAGCAATATAGCATTTTTAAGTAGTTTTATATAGAAATGTTAGTAATTATTACATTGTGTATAAGAAATATGTAAATGGAATTTATGTGAATTTAAACTTAAAGCATTTGGATGTCATCCAATGAAAAACAGAGGCTAACTATTTAAACAAGTAGGGATGTGATGTAATAGATTCTGATGAAGTTTCCTGTTTGGGAAAAGAAAGTGCTAAATCGGTGTGTTTTTGTGCAATAAAGAATTTTACTAATTTCCTACTTGTGGATCCTGTCGTATTACTTGGTATACTACTGTGAGTGGCTACCTTCATTGACTGCTTCGTGTGACCGGACCTGGTGTTTTCAATGTGTTATTTGATTCGGCAGACATCCCGTGGGTTACAAGAGAGTAACCAAAGAAAGGAGCCTGGGACAATCTTCGGGAAATTGTCTGTTTAGAGACTGCTTGCCCCAGATGATCAACAGTCCTGAAGATTATGGCTTTGTCAATATTGTATCTGAGTTATCTGTAGAAAACCAAAATATGTACTATCTTTTAATCCTCATGTTTAGGTGCTGGAAAAAAATTGGGAGATTAATGGCTTGGTTAAATGTAAGTTGTAAAATCACCTTAGGAGTAAATGAAGGGTTAGTTCTCTAGGAAACCCCATTCTTATGAAAAAAATGTAGGGATGGGTAGCCATTAACACTGGCAACTCAGATACATATCTGGCAGAAGTCAGAGGACTTAATAAGACTGTTTTCCAAGATAATACCTTCATCTGCCTCATGAGCAGGTTCATAAGGAAAAAGCGTAAGCTTTTCTAACACGATATTAAGAATTCAAGAAGGAACCACTTTTTTAATAGCAGAACAGTTATGCAAAACCCATTCTAAAAATTGTTTCACTGACAGTAATGTAGAAAGGGGAGGATCTAAGGGCAGACAGGCAGAGGTGGCTGCTAGAAGAAGCTTAGGAGAAGAATAGGAAAGGTCAGCAGACAATGGCACACAACAAACATTGAAGCGCTAGAGGCATTAGGGTGTGAAAATGGCCGTGGTTTGGGGAGCATCACTAACTAGAAAATCTCCTATACTTCCTCAGGTATGATTTTCTAGTAGCAAGTTTCTTAGCTTCCTTTAATACTTGCTGTCTGTCCTCAGGAAAAAAGATGCCTACAAGGAATTAAAATTCTATCATCCAGAAAGTCATCTGTAGAATTTGAAGGTTGGGGTGTATCATACAACCTCTATACTGTGTGAGTAAGTCCATTCTCTGAGCAAACCTGGTGATTATTGCCTTTGGCCATTTTCTACAGTAGGAGGAGGAACCTTGGGTGAGGGGTTTAAAAGCCATTACCACTTTTATCTTTGGTGTTCTTTTGAATCTTTAACAGAAGTCTAGTTATTAGAGGAAAGGGTGGAAAAGCTTAAAAGAACATTCCCAACCAGAAGAATGAAAATGCATTTGTCATCCAGGCCTGAGTGCATGGAGTTTTGGAACATAATGTCCTTAACGGTCTTGTTTTGGCCAGCGCAAACAGATCTAATTGTGGTGTAAACCACAGAAGGACCAGTTCTCATAAGACCTTTGGTTTCAACATTCATTTATGAGAGTCTGTTCTGGTTCTCCTCAGCTTATCATAGCTATTCTGGTTCTGCTCAGGCCAACTTTCATACTATTGTAATATTATTACTTGTCTCAAAAACTTTTGAAAGATGTATTCATAAGCAACTGCTTTAATATCTTCTACAAGAATGGCTCTTAACATGCACCCAACATGGCTACTGCCCAACACATACAGTACAACTATTGCCCTCATATAATTCATGTACACCATAAGCAAGTGCAGGGACTCAGGCAAACCTGTTCCCTCCTTATTCCTTGACCTGTCAAAAGCTTTCTGTACATTGTCTCACCCTGAACTTCTATATAAACTGTCTTAACTTGGACTATCCCCTTCTTTATTATTGTGGTTCATTAGCTATTTAGCTGACAGGCTCCCATCTGTAAAATGGCAGAATATTCTTTCTCTGTACTGCAGGTCTCCACTGGTGTACCCCAAGGCTCTGTTATTGCTCCCCTCCTCTTTAATATCTTTATCAATGACCTGTATACCTTTGTAGATTCAGCCTGTGTTATACAATATGCTGATGATTCCACACTTTTATATGCATCTAGTAATTTACCTCAGCTCCTCCATATCATGCAAGAAGCTTTTTCCTTAGTTGAGAAATGGCTTCCTAACACCCAGCTACTACTCAGCCCTACAAAACAAAGTTACTCCTATTTTCCCCAAATCACAAATGCCTGATAAAGTGAATTTCAAAATCTTTTCACTAATCAAAACTGAAACTGAAGTAGTCTCCCATACAATACTTCTTAAAGTGACTCTAGATGATCACCTTAAATTTGAGCTGCATGTTCAAACTAACATAAAAAAGTTTCACCAAAAATAAGTAATGCTCTACAGGCATTAAAACTTCCTTAGCAACACCATCAAAACCACTTTTTCCACTGCCTAACTTCTCCCATCTCTCTTGCACTGTGCACCCATCCTAACCAGCCATCAGGCTACAGTTACAAATACTGTGGGGTCTGGATGGAGAGATGATTAAATCAGCACGCAAGCAAATGAGGGTGTTATTGCTGTAACTGAATTCATCTGCAAGTCTTGGTGAGTACCTTCACAAGGTAGAACCTGTTTTTACAAAACCACTCCAACACGACACTGATATATAGACTATATTTTATACAGATAAAGAGTATATCCCAGTAGCTGGATACAATGACCAACTCTCCAAGCATAAAATAGAAAAAATTTTATTAGAACGTAAGCGCTTTCACGGCACCAACAAGCCGCTTCGTCAGGCAATTTTAAAAACTAAATACATATGCTAATATATAATGGACCGACCTATCACAGCAAACTACGTCATCAAGCAACTATTTAAAGTACCACATACAAGATAAACATAAAAAAACATGACATAAGTCATTAAATGAAGCTGTTTGATAAAATAACATACAAAAGCACTAATAAACCAAATGAAGATAAAAACATTAACAGATATATATATACATATAAACAAATGTGTAGACAAATGTATATACAACTACTGACTGCTGACAAAAGGGAGTCCATTACTTCAGCTGTCTAGACTTCAATAATGGTCTAAGTGGGACATTATCATTCAACCCCATTACCTGGTGAGCCCCCAGCCTCAAAATCCATTGCAATTCCACCACCTCAGTGCGATTCACTAAATCACCCCCACGTATGTTAGGGTGCACAACATGAAGTACTTGAAAGACAAAAGTGTGTGTTGGATCCTTGTTCAACACGTTTCGCTAGGGCACTAAAATCATGCCCTTTCAAATACAATAGAGGTGATCTCTAATCCTCTCCTTAAGACTTCTATTGGTATTGCACACATAAAACTGAAAACAGAGCTGGCAGTGGGCAAGATATACAACATGCCTGGTATTACAATTGGCACATGCTTTAATACTCCATTGGTGACCTGTCATCGGATGTCTAAAGAATCTGGATTCATCAATAAATTGACAATAATTGCAACCATTGCATTTGGAAGTACCACTAGTACTGAGATGTTGAGGCATATTGTGTTTGGGGTAGCATATAACCACTGCTTCAGATTTCTTCTATTCCTGTACACAAGCCTGGGACCATTCCTCAAAAACTCAGAAACCCTATTACCTACTTCCAAAATATGCCAATTGGTCCTGATAATATCTTTGACATTGATTACCCCCAGTGCAAACAACAGTACTATTGGGGGGGCACTCATTCACAAGACATGGTGAGTCCAGAGTCATGCATTTATCTGAAAAATATGGGCAAGCCCTGCCTTCTCGTTCATTAAGTACTTTAAGGCAGGCTTAATCCACCTCCATATCACTATACCCCCTGGGTAAACTCATTCTTCAAACCTGACAGGCTCCTATCAAGATGTTCTTCGTGTTTCACTGTTGCAGTCATAACTGTAGGGTGCTCCTGCCGGCAGGCAGCCCGAGGTCGGCCAGAATCCCAAAGTCTGGGTCCGGCGTCGGCTGTATAAGCTAGTATCCTGACGTCAGGGCGCCTTGGTACATAGCCCTCAGCCGACGCCATCTTCTCCAGTCTTTCTTGCCGTGCGGTGGAAAGCAGCTCGCAAAACGTTGGTTGGCGATTTTCGAACAGCGTATTTGGTTGTTGTCGGTCCGAAGTTGTTACTTCTCTTCTCAAAGCTAAGTATCCCGTTGGGGAATCTTTTTCTTGTTCCTCCGATGTCAGAAAAAGTTAATAATTGTATAGCGTGTGGGAAACAAATACCTCATAAAGATTTCCACTCTTACTGTCTACCTTGCTTAGGCCCTGACCACGACGTTTCTTGTTGTCGGTTCTGTGCCAGGTTCAACTCTCGTACTATCAAGCGCAGGTATGATTGGGCTTTAAATTATTTTGGCAGACGCTTCAATTATAGAATGTCGTCGGACACTACCGGAGTTCAAAAGAAGCGCAAAGACAAAGACAGGCCTCCGAGGTCCAAACAGGACTCGTTGCAGCTGGAGCCAGCGTCCGGTTCGGCTGTCGTCAGTGAGGCGCTTTTGCAGCCCCTGTCGTCCGCCACTTCTGAACCAATGGCCGATACGGACTCCCATGGGGAGCCATCGAGGCCCACTATTTTAACTGCTGCAGGACCTTCGGACGTCGCTCCTTCAGATGGGTCCGGAACCGCTGTGCAGGTACCGGCTTCTGAGGGGGTTTTCAGGCCTACTCACATCACTATTTCAAAGGCAAAGGCAAAGACAAAGACTCCTACTAAGTCTAAAGTTCCAGCTCAAGCTGCTTCTGAATCCACTCCCAAGACACAAAAACAATTATTGAGGATGGCTGAAGATTTGCTTACAATGATTAGGGGTTCTCACCCCCCTCCTGAAAAAAAGGCCTCGACAGGATGTTACTTTGGATTCCTCTGACCAGGCTTCTGTATCTTCTGTTTCTTCCTCTGATCAGGACTATTCCTTTCCCCCTTATGAGGATTCGGATGCTGAGGATTCTTTGCCCTCGGCCTCTCCGCCTGAGGATTTTTCTTTTGGGGAAACCTTGCATGAGATGAGGGAACATTTTCATTGGGAAGGACAGGAATATTCTGCTTCCAAAAAGAGGCTTAGAGAATTTCTTCTTCTTCCTCAGCATAGGCCTTTAGCTATCCCTCCTGTCTTGGACATTGTAGATGATGCTTTTTCTGAGGCTAATTTGAATCCTGATTCCATGCCTCCTGCTCCTTCTAAGCCTGATAGATTTTATAGGGTTCCTGACTCTCATTTATTTTTATTTAAAAACCCTTCTGCAGATCCTGAAACTATTTCTCAGGGCTCTAAGGCTGCTAAGGTTGCTACTTCTAAAAATCCTATTCCCTCTGAGAAGGATTCTCGTGCTTTAGACAGGTGGGGAAAAAAGGTATATACTTCTGCTACCCTCTCTGCAAGGGCTTTAAATTGCCAGTTTCATATGTTTAAATATCAGCAATTTCTTTTGTCTGTTTTAAAGCAAAAGCTTGCTTCTCTTCCTGCTTGTGCAGAGGATAAGGAACTTCAGGATGTTTTGCATGCTACTGAACAGGTTAACAAGCATAGCTTACATTGTGGTTTTGATGCTTTGGATGCTTCCTGCAGGGCTGCTGCCTCTGGTACTGTGATTAGGAGACATGCCTGGCTTCGTGAACAAAGTTTACCTGAACAGGTTAAGGCTAAGTTATTAGATGCCCCTGTTCAACAGGATGTTCTTTTTGGTTCTAAGGCTGAGGAAGTTATTAAAAAGATGGAAGAAAAGGCAAAGTCCATGCAGACTGTAAAAGATTTCTTGCAGGTTCAGCCTCCTAGATTTTCCAGGAATTGGCCCTCTAAAATTGGTCCTTTCCCACGTCTGACAGGCCTCAAAGGGGAAGATATAGGCGCTCCAGAGGTCGTGGTCAAGGCCAGACCTCTTACAGATCTAGACAATGGACTGCTTCTTCACCTAGGAGGGAGAAGACAGATCCCAATCTCAAAGAAAGCAAACTCAATGACTCTCTCGGTTGGGCTTCAGGACCCCTTTACCTGGCGCCCCTCTCGGAGGAAAACTGTCTCTTTTTTACAGAAATTGGACTCATATTACCCAGGACAGATGGGTATTGGACGTGATTTTAAAGGGTTACAAGTTCCACTTTCACACTTTGCCAAGGACTCACGGTTGGCCAGATCTGCCAAAACTTCAATGGTCAGAGGCCTTAACTCAAGTGGATGCTCTTCTGGCCATGAGAGCCATAGAGTCTGTTCCACTCTCGGAAATGGGAAAAGGGTTTTATTCAAGGCTGTTTCTGGTTCCCAGAAAACAAAACTCATGGAGACCTATTCTGGACCTTTCTGTGTTAAACACCTTTTTGGAAATTCCAAAGTTCAAGATGCTTACTCTGCAACAGCTGATTCCAATGCTTTCTCAGGACGCCTGGATGGTGACATTGGACTTAAAGGAAGCCTATTTGCATATCCCTATCAGACAAGAACGCAGGAAATTCCTCAGGTTCAAGGCACTTTCAATTCTCTGTTCTGCCCTTTGGTTTATCTACTGCGCCCAGAGTCTTCACCAAGTGCCTGGCACCAGTAGTGGCTTACTGCAGACTTCAGGGGATCCAGATTTACCCCTATTTGGACGACTGCCTTATTCAGGCAGACAGCAAAGATCTTCTGCTTCAACATCTGGACTTTGTTCAACGTCTTCTCCTTCTGCTGGGATTCTCAGTGAACATAAAAAAGTCACATTTGATCCCTTCTCAACAAATGGTATTCTTGGGAGCCCTCTTAAATACAACCTTGCAAAGGGCCTACCTCACTCCAGAAAAACAAACTCCGCTGGCTTCTACTTTCAACACCTTGGCAATTCTATCTCAGCTCACTGCAAGGAAATTCCTGCAGGCTCTGGGCTACATGGCTTCCTGCATTCTGTTGATTCCAAACGCAAGGCTTCACATGAGAAAGCTTCAGTGGTATCTGAAAAGTGTATGGTCACAGCACTACCACGATCTGGATATTCTGATTCCTCTGATCCCCTGCCTCCAGAAGGAGTTCCTCTGGTGGTCCAGGGCATGCACGTTAAACGAAGGAAAACCTTTTCGTCTCCCTCAGCCTACTCAAATCCTAACCACGGACGCCTCGGATTATGCTTGGGGAGCACACTTTCTAGATAATTGCCAGCAGGGAACCTGGACAAAGGACCATCTTCACTGGCACATCAATCTGAAGGAAATGTTGGCAGTTCAAAATGCTCTTTTAGCCTTCAAAAACCTTTTACAACCAGGGCCTCTGCTAATTCGCACAGACAACACCACGGTCATGTGGTACATCAACAAGCAGGGGGGTTCTCATTCATACCCCCTTTGCAGACTAGCTATGGGTTTATGGGACACAGCTCTAAATTTGAATCTGCATCTCCAGGCTCAATTCATTCCAGGGAAACGGAATCTCTTAGCAGACAGCCTGAGCAGAAACATTTCAGATCCTCACGAATGGATGCTAGACACCAACTTGTTCAACAGGATTACTGCAGTTTGGGGATGTCCCCAGATAGATCTGTTTGCATCCCATCTCAATCATCAGCTGCCTCGCTTTTGCACCAGGTCCTTCCACAAAACAGCATGGAGAGTGGATGCCCTGTCCTTCAGCTGGAGAAGCCTTTCAGCATATGCCTTCCCTCCTCTTCCTCTTCTGCCTCGGGTACAACTGAAGATAAAGCAGGACAAGCCCAAGTTCCTCATCTTGATTGCTCCAAATTGGCCTCGACAGTTTTGGTATCCAACCTTAAAGCTCCTGTTCTCAGGGCCTCCTTGGATTCTTCCACTGAACCCTTCGCTTCTGTCCCAGCATCAGGGTCAGTTACTACATTCCAATCTCAAGACCCTTTGCTTGGCAACTTGGCTCTTCAAAGGAATTTGATTTCTTCTAGTCTTCCCAAACAGGTTTTGGATGTTCTTTTGGAAGCTAGACGGCCTAGCACTAGGAAATCCTATGCCTCTAAATGGAAGAGGTTTTCTATTTGGATGCAGGACCGAGGCTCTGATCCTCAGGTTCCTGATCTCTCCTCTATTTTGCTTTAACTTTCGGAACTTTTATCCAAAGGACTTTCCTTTTCTTCCATTAAGATTCATGCTTCTGCTATCTCTGCATTTCAGTTCTGATCCTCCTGTTTTTCACATCCTTTGGTGAAGCAGTTCTTGAGAGGGGCTAAAAATTTGCGGCCTCCAAGGACCCCTCCTGTCCCTGCCTGGGATCTTAATTATGTTTTAGAAAAACTTACTTTGCCTCCTTTTGAGCCTGCTGCATCTTCAGATATTAAGTTTCTATCCTGGAAGACTGTTCTTTTGTTAGCATTGACCTCTGCCAGAAGGGTCTCAGAGTTGCAAGCTCTCATGGCTGTGGAACCATACCTTATTTTCCATCAGGACAGAGTATCCTTGAGGACCAATCCTACTTTCATGCCTAAGGTGATTTCGAAAGTGGCTTTGAATCAGACAATTCACCTTCCTACTTTCTTTCCAAATCCTCAAAATAAAGGGGAAAGGATTTTGCATTCATTGGATGTGCACAGACAGTTACGATTTTACTTGGGCAAGACTAAAGATTTCAGAAAGTCTAACCAATTGTTTGTTTCCTTTGCTTCCAGTTCTCTTGGAAAACCTATTTCTAAACAAACTATTTCCAAATGGATTGCTTATGGAATCAGATTTTGTTACACTCATCATGGGAAACAGTTTCCAGGGACCATTAGAAGTCATTCTACTAGAGCAGCTGCTACTTCTACTGCTTTCCTCAGGGGAGTCCCTACCAAGGATATCTTGGAAGCTGCCACTTGGAGTTCTGTGCATACTTTTTCCAAGCACTACAATCTCCCTTGTTTTCTAAGTCTAGGGCAGGCTTTGCCTCTGCTGTCTTGCAGGGTATTCTTGCCTCCCTTCTTCTATCTAAAGCCTCCTCCTCTCTACACTGCTTTGGGATTCCACCCTACAGTTATGACTGCAACAGTGAAACACGAAGAACATAGTACAGTTGTGTACACCTACCATAAATGTAGATGTTCGAGTGTCTTCACTGTTGCAGTCGGGGTTTCCCTCCCTCCTATCCCCTCTTTCTCTCATATTTGTGGTGTATTTGTGTTTCCTTGTTGGATTCATTTTTGATTTGTTGGGGACTTCTGACATCTAGGGCAAGAAAGGCTGGAGAAGATGGCGTCGGCTGAGGGCTATGTACCAAGGCGTCCTGACGTCAGGATACTAGCTTATACAGCCGACGCCGGACCCAGACTTTGGGATTCTGGCCGACCTCGGGCTGCCTGCCGGCAGGAGCACCCTACAGTTATGACTGCAACAGTGAAGACACTCGAACATCTACATTTATGGTAGGTGTACACAACTGTACTATCCACATGGTCACTAGAAAATCTAGAGACCCCCATCGCTTGTCCTTTGATAATGTTACTAAACACGTGATTGGGATGCATGCTCTGCCTATGCAAGTAAGATGGTCTATAGCAATCTTTCATGTGCATTTTGGTGTATATACATTCACCCTCCTTTCTGATATTCACATCTAAAAAATCAATACCTTCATTCGAACAAGACATGGTGAATTTCAAAAAATGACTACTACCAATAAGACAGTGGACAAAATCATCCAATTGCAGTCTATCACCCTTCCAGGCAATAAACATATCATCGACAAAACGTCGATAAATAACTATATGGTGGCTCCATTTGTCCACAACGTATGTGTGTTCCCACTCAGACATGACTAAGTTGGCATAAGAGTTAGCACAACTGGTACCCATGGCCACCCCAGATTTTTGCCAAAAGCAATTGCCCTGGAACATAAAGATGTTATGTTTGAGAACCATCTCTAAAAGAAGACATAGAAAATCTTTATGTCTGCTATCATACAAACCACTTCTAAGTATAGCAGCTTTAACCATACCTATCCCCTTCTGATATGGGATGCACGTAAAAAGTGACACATCATCTAATGTAACTAACAGATTTATAGTGGATGCATTTATGTTCCTAGTCACTTTGTACAAATCCCTTAGAAAATGTTCCATGTCGTTAAGGATCACTTCACTTTTCTCAAGTACTGATTTAAGCTGTTTGTCTAAAAATATAGACATAGCCTCAGTTAACCACCCACTACCTACATACAGCATGAATCATGAACAGAAGTAGGTTAAATAAAATAAAAAAAAAGCTGGGTGCACATATCCCAGGATAAAGAAGTGCCCAATCCTGGTAGGCACACTGTTGCTAGGACTAGAAAAAATGACAGTGTAGAATCCTCAAGACACAGAAACATTCCTGCTGTGGGGTTAGGCCGGCCTCAGGGGGAGGATGCCTCCCATTGTAGAAGAAAGTAGTAGTCCTCAAAATCCACAAAAAAATGACAGGCCAAAAAAGAGGCAAAAGGAAGATAAAGTGGACTATTGAGAGTAAGAAAGAGATTACATACTGTTACTATTATGCAAGAAGCCCAGAATTTCTGGATAGGCGATGTTCAAAATGATTGAGAGAAATTAGAAGAAAGAAAAATAGTCACACAAGCAAAACTGTCAAAAGCTTCAAATGCTAATGTGTGTTCACTAATACAACAGATTTGTGAAAAACACCATATAGACCAAGGACATTTGGGCCATTTGGAAAAAGAAGCAACTGAGGAAGAGTGAAAGTATAAAGAACAAACCTAGAGATTTTTGAAAGGTATGAAAAAGAAACATGGACATGAGAAAGAAAGAGAAATCTGATATGGTGTAATATTTATGCAAAGGAGAAAGCCAAACCAACTAATATAAAAAAGCACCCAGATATGGAAAATTTCACAATACAGAAAATAAGATCACAGAGGGAGAACATAGAACAGAAGATTAGTAAAGTAGAAGTTAAACAAAGACACTGAAGTTATGGAATATTGGTAAGTTATGGTTATTGGTAAGTTATGGAATACCTGTGAAGTGAAGGACTTAGTATAGAAGATCTAATGCAGGTTATATTACACCATGATGGAACTAGGAGTCCCCAAAGTAAGGAAAAACAGGTGGAGCAGAAGACATATGAAGAAGAAATATGGACATGGGAAAGAAAAATAGATTTAATATGGTGCACTATTTATTGCAAAGAAGAAATCTAAACTAATCAATATAAAAATGCAGCAGCAAAGATATTTGAAGAGAAATGCAGGCAAAGGCATCCAGATATGGAAAATTTTAAAATACAAAAAATAAGAAAACAAAAGGAGAAAGTAGAAGAGGATTGCTAATGGAAAAGTTAAAGAACTAGAAACTGAAGTTATGGATTACCTGTAAAGTGAAGGATTTAGTATAGAAAATCTAACGTCACAGCATGATGGAACAGTAAGTTCCCAAATTAAGGAGAAAGAGGTGCAGTGGGAAGCATCTGATCAGCTGCCACATGAAGATACTCTGGAGCCTTCAGTAAGAAACCAGTACACAAGTTAAGATGGAGTTGCACAGCAAGGGAAGGAATAGAAATTGGTGGCAACTCTGATGCAGTTAGTGTTGTGGAGTGATAGGCCAGTGAGTTTGCATATGAAAGCAACAGGTGATGCAGGGTCTGGCTAAAGAGAATATGTCACTGGAAGTTGTTCTGGAACTTTCTGTATAGTGCTAGCAAGAAATGGAGAATAAAGAATGTGCCTTCAGTTTAGAAGAACGAAATCTATGGGAATAGTTGCTTGATTTAATAGAGGTGGATAGACATATTAAGATCAATGAAAGAAATAGATTACAGAAATGCAGTAAGACCCAAAATGTTAAAAGGCTGATAAAATAAATTAATTTTAACAGCAATTCATGTGATTTAACAGATGTAAATAGGATATATCACTGTGCAGCAAATTTAATAACAGTTAAAGTCATACCACAAAAATACTGGGCAATAAGGGAAAGGAAAGGAAGAAATCAAATGTCATCATGGAATTATTAAAGTGAGAAAACGATAAACCAAGTAAGACAAGAAGTTTCACTGTAAGAAGAGTATAGAAGAAGGAATAAATCAACAAAAATACTTAGAAATATAGATGTGATAAAACAATGCACAGTATTAGAATAGACCAGCATCTATCGTACACTATTGCAAATAGTAAACTAAAGATATCAGCACAGGCAGAAAAAATGTAGAATATATGCAGGTAAATATAAAGCAAAAGTAAATAAGCAATTCATTGATGATCCAAAAAAGTTTTGTAGAGAATTGGGAAACAAAGCAAAAGGAATAGAAGTACCACCAAAAAAGAAGAAATAGAGACATTTTTGAAAATAAGACCCCGTGGAACATAACAATGCTAAATGGATAGAAGAAGTAAAAGAAACTAAGATGTTGAAATGCACAGAATATGAAATGGGATGAAGTAGCAGCCATAGAAATTGAAACAAAATTAAGAAAAGCTCCTAACTGGAAAACCCCAGGCCTAAATTCAGTACTTAACTTCTTGCTAAAAGTATTAACATTGTTAAACGAAGATATTAGCCCTGAGTAAGAACTAGTTGTATATGCACCCCAAACAGATACCATCCTGGTTAACAACAGGAGAAACAATACTCCTCAAGAGTGAACCTGCAAGCTATCCTAAAAATTATAGACCAATAACTTGCCTCCTGATGATATATAAACTGTATACAAGATTTGATGCCAACAGAGTTTATAGTGATTTAGGAGAAAATTCAATCATGGCAATAGAACAAAAGTGTAACATAAGAAAGTCATATTGAACAAAGGATCATTTGCTGTTAAATAATGTCATAATGGAGAATTGTAAAAAGGGGAAGAATCGAAGTATGGCTTGGATAGATTGCAAAAAAAACATTTGACAGCATCTCACATTCATGGATAATGGAGTGCTTACAGATGTGTAAGATACACCCTGCATTGATCAATTACATTACAATGACCATGAAACCATGGCAAACCACTCTGCAGCTAAGCTATGATAAAGGACAAATTATTACCCCAGGGATAACGGTTCAAAGGGGGATATTTCAAGGTGACTCTCTGTCACCACTACAGTTTTGTATTGCCTTTAACTCATTAAGCTTTCTACTTAACAGATTAGGTCATGGTTACAATTTGGGTACCAGACAACAACAAAGCGTAAAGACCTCTTATCTTCTTTTTGTGGATGATTTAAAACTGCATAGCTCATCAAATGAGGAAAGCACAACTGGAAATGGTCAAAACTTTCTCAGATGAGATAAGAGTGTCACTTGGTCTTGCTAAATGTGCAAAAGGAACATTTAAACTAGGAAAGCTGCAGCATAAAGAAAATAGGATAGGAATGTGATTTAACGGAACTTGAGCAGGAGGGAGTATACATTTGAGAATTGATGAGGGATCGACTATAAAACATGAATAAATGCAAACGAAACTCAGTTAAGAATATTTTAGAAGACTAAAAGTAATACTGAAAGCAGCCCTGGTATCTTGGAACATAGTCCAAGCTCTAAACCAGTTTGTTCTTCCTGTTCTAACTTACAGTTTTAGGGTATTGACTGACCCCAAAAGGTATTGGATCAGTTGGACAGGGTAGCAAGAAAATGCTTCACACTTGTCAAATGATATATAAAAATAAGTGTATAGGAAGATTATATATCCGTCATTCTGAAGGAGGTATGGGCCTCCTTGAAATTGATTACATGTATAGGTTTGCGATCATAGGACTTCATACATATCTGCTGGCCTCATCAGATCCAAATGTAATGAAAGTTTTGAAAAATGTAGGGAGCAAATCTGATATGACTTTCCTGCTCAGTTTAGCAGAAGCATATCCGTGTCAAGCTGGAATGGAAACCAAACCAGTAGTTGACAAAAATCAGGCAGCAACTGAATGTGACAAAAAAGCAAAAAAAGAATATAAGGAGAAGGATCAGATGAGAAGGCAGGAAATGTGGAAGAGGCATAAATATAGTTGCAAGTATAGAAAACTCCTGGAACAAACTCACTTCAATTAGGATTTGTTGCAGGAATGGTCAAGGAGAGGTGAACTTAAACCAAAAGATGAAAGGTTAATATTAGCAGCCCAGGTTTGTGGACTACGTACACATTGGTTTGTAAAGTCAGTTGAACATGTGCTAGAAACAGACAAGTGCAGGTTCTCTAAAAACAGAACTGGAAACAGTCACACATGTTGTTGCTAATGTGATACACTAATTGCAGAGGGCCTGTATACTGAAAGACATAATAATGTGGCAAAACTGTTGCGCTGGCAATTGTGCAAACATTACAATATTGAAGTAGCTAAGAAGCACTGGAAACATGAGTCACAAAACATTATAGACAATGATGAAATTTATATCACGTGGGATCACCCGTTACCAACAGTTCAAAAAACAGATGCAAGAAAACCTGATATTGTAGTCCATGAAAAGAAGGTGAAAGTAGCATTGATCACTGAAATTGCTATACCTACTGACTTCAGTGTCTTGCATACAAAGAGACAGTCATAAAATACCAGGATTTGCAGGCAGAAATGAGGGTGATGTGGAAGAAGGATACCCAGACAATTCCAATAGTAATAGAAACAATGGGGTCTCATAAAAAATAATTTACAGTCTTATTTAGAAATGCTATGATACATGTAACTCTATAAATGGCAGAAGGAGTCAGTTGTGGGCACAATGCGGGTGCTGCGAAAAGCACTTTTAGCTAACACCAGAGATTGAAACAATACTTTGTTTGTGTCTTTCGGCTTTTCCCGGTTAGGGGTCGCCACAGCGGAACTTCGGTCCGCTAATGATAATTTCACAAATTTTCATCATCCTTTGACTTAGGAATGGGGTCCATTGTTCCCATCATGGTATAACTAACTGAAAAGACTTGGAGAAATCAAATCGGCATAAAAACTTCCTTAGCATCACCACCAAAACCAGTCTTGTGACTACCTACCTTCTTCCTTCTCTCTTATAAGGTGTACTCTTTCTAACAAACCTTCAGGCTGCAGTTAAAAATATTTTGGAGACATACTACAATATGGTTGCAAAATTTGCTACCAGCAAACACTGTAACCACCAATGTGTTGGTTTTGAATTGGTTTGAACTTCCTCACCTCTTGGATTACATACAGCTTATCTCCTGACACAGAATTATTCACAAAGCTGATGAATGGCCTGCTTTTTTACTCCTGTTCTCCTCTCCTATCCTCCTAATAGACTACATTGATGTAATGAACATCTTCTCGGCACATATAAATCCCACAAATCCTCTGGCCAAAGTCACTGCTCATATTCTATCACCAAAAAATGGAATTGTGTCCCACTACAAATTAGATCTACCTATAACCTTTCCAGCTTCAAATAACTACTAAAAGAATACCTAAATAAAACCTGGCTGTGCTCCTGCAGAACTACATGCTGAACTAGTCCCCCCCCCTTCCATCGCCAGCATAGTCTGACTGTGTTCAGAGAGAAGGAATTAGTAAAATGTATTTCTTAGATAAAGATCATTTTTGCATAGGTAATATTATCTATCTGTTTCATAGAGTGTATTCAGTGTGTTTAATGTCATTTCTATAACTTCTGAATGTTTTATCCATTGATAGTGTTCTTTTTCAATTTGTTATAGTCCAGGTATTTGCAGTGTGTGTATAGGTTCAGACTGTATGAACTGAAGCTGAAGTTTTACTTAATTAACATATCATTCTTCTGTATTAAGTTTTGTAATAACTTTATCGAACTGTATTTTGTCAGTGTGGAGCATTTCTCCCCAGGCCTCTGCTGAAAATGGGACACTATGCCAGTCGGACTATCACAATAAACAAAATTTCAAGCAAATTAATAAACTGTCTGCAACAAAGTTCTGCTGACCAGAATGCAGGTAGTCTGGAGGTATAAATTATGCTGAATTGCTAGATCCCGAGTTACTACAGCTAGTCTGCAAAGGGATAAGATCTGGTTCCCTTTTGTCCGTGTACTGTGTCACTGTGGTATTGCCTCTGATGACTAGCAAAGGCTCTAGAACCCAGAGATGGTGCAGAAAGTTGACAGCATGTAGAAGAGCCATCATTTCTTTGATATTTATGTGTTTTATCTTGTCCTGAGTTTTCCAAAGGCCCTGAATCTTTATTCCATTGGACACAGCCCCCAAGCAAACTCTTGTGTCATCTGTTGTCACTGACTGAGCACTGTCTGAGAGGTAAGAGGAACACTTAGGTTGAGTGTCAGTTGATGCAGCCGCCAGCATAGTTCCCTTTTCATAAACTCTAAAACAGAAATCTGAAAGAACAGGGAATGCAGTGGTTGAGTCCAGGGAGTTCTGAGAAGCCAATCAAATTTTCTCATATGATGTCTGTCCAAAGGAATCGTGAGAATAGTAGAGGTCATTTATTTTGAAATTCTGAAATATTCTCCAGCAGTGCCTCAGTCAGTTTGGAGAATTCCAGAAAATGGGACACATAAGAGAATACTTTGTTTTCAGGAAGAAAAGCCATCATTCAGGGATGTACCCAGAAGACTTCCTATAAATATTGTTCTTTGAGCAGGAAGAAAAGAAAATGTTCCCCTGTTTGCTAAAACCTCCAGACCAAGCAAAAAGCTACATTACCCATTCGAAGGACCACTGGCAATTTTCACTGGACTCTGTCACCATCAGGTAATCGTCAAGATATCTGAATGCTCTGCAACCTGCAGTGGAAGATCACTGGAGCCAGGCACTTTGTAAACACCCTGGGGCTTGTAGACAGTCCAAAGGGTAAAACATAAAATTGCAGATTTGAGCCAGCAACAGAAAACTGCAAAAAATCATCTGAAACTGTTGAGGACTAGAATATGGTGATATGCATCTTTTAAAGCTAAAGTTACCCGTAAACTGCTTGTGTGTGTGTGTGTGTGTGTGTGTGTGTGCACGTGTGCACGTGTGTGTGGGGTGATGAGAGGCAACACAGACTGAAGGGAGAGCATTTTGAAGTCCAGGCTCGGTCTCCTGGATTCTCCTGGCTTTAGCACAAAAAACATCATTGAATCAAAGCTCTCTCATAGATAATAAGAGGGAGGGAGAGAGAGAGAGGTCTGATTGGAAGGGAGTGAGGAAATACCCTGAAATAAAGAAAGGGAATCCCACTGCCAATGGTAACCTTTGAGAATGATGCGTATCACTTAAGAATCTGAAGTTATCTGTTGCCAAAGATGAAGGTAACTGCCCAGAATTTGGGACTGGTTCACAGGATTGTCAGGATGGGGAGGAAAAAAGGGATGAGTTTTATAGTCAGTTTGTTTTCCTAGCTTGACATTGGAATTGGGAAGAGGGGCCCTTATTCCTGGATGCATCCTGCAGTTGTCTTTTGTAATCTTACTTACTAAAATTTTTCTGGAAAAACTTAAGTCTGTAATCTGAAAAAGGGGCCTGCTCTGGTGGAAACATATCTGAAATAATTATGAAAGGAGGACTGAAATTTTTGGGTAACTCCTTGGATTGTATTTCCCCTTTATTCAAACCACTTGCAAACTGCCACAGAGAAGTTTCTTTATTCAGAGAGACATTAAGAATATTGCTGTTCACTGAGTCAGGGTCATTTTGTGTATGTAATCAGGCATATCATCTGAGATCAGAACCTGTAGCCATACCCCTGGATATTCATATTTTCAAGTATGTTTTGTGACCTGAGAAGCAGAAAAAAGAAGCAAAGTCAGAGATGCCTTAGATGTTTAGAGGTAGGAAGGTCAGTAGTTAACTTCTGCATATTGTCAAAAGTGGCTGTAAGAAATCTAGGGGTCTACTTCAAAGCATCTAAAACCCATAACATCTAATTTCCTAACACTGAGACCAGAACATCTAAAACTCAAAACCTCTAAAACCCATAACATCAAATTTCATAACATCTAACACTACAAATCACAAGAAAATAACATCCCCTCCACATATAACAACACCAAACTACCAAACACACTTTTTACTATGTTTGTGCAGGGGGGCAAGCCCCCCTGCACCCCCCATGTGGAGAGCTCTGCCCCCCACACGCCCCCGTAAATTAAATATACCAACTCCAAGATCACACTACAGTGGGAAAAAGTTAATTTCCTAACCCCACTGTATCAAGCCCCCCTGCAGAAATGTAGTAAACTGTGTGTTTGGTGTCGTTATACATGGAGGGGATGTTATTTTCTCAAAAAGAGTAATTGAACAGCTGCAAAGGATGTGCCAGTTAATCTGGTCCTTGGTAACTTCTCTAGGGATGACTCCAGGGAAACCAAGAGAAGAATAGAAATTGCCATGGCCATAACAGAGTCACTCATCAGTAGCTGAGGCACAAGGCTGGAATAAAAAAATATTTTTCTTATGGACTGGAGACGTATTAATTGATTTTTTATGGTCCAGAGTCATGCTGAAGCCAGAGAAGAAGTCTCAACACAGGTAGCCTAATAGCAATCCTCTCTGCAAAATTGCCTGAAATATGATACTGGCAATACAAAATAGCCAAAAAAAATAAGGAAAACCGAGTGTCTCTATAAAGCAGTAGTAATAAAAGGGTTTCCTAAAAAGAAAAAAAGCCTCTGGACAAGAAACCCCTGCACTGGAGCTAAAGGAAAAAAAACTACATTTGATGCAGTCCTGTACATTTCTTTTGATAAAGAAATGGAAGGTAATACCCGACTGATATATGACCTCCAAAGTTCTGTAACATTTGTTTACTCTTTGGTGGCAAGAAAGTTATGGTGTTTAGCTGTGTAGCTGCTGTTTATGTCCTATGTCCATTATGCAGGTAGTAGCTACTGCATGTGAAAAATGCCCTCATGCTTTGGAGGTGGGCTATGGGGTTCTGATCCTTGGCAGGGTGTCCTGTATAGCTTAAGCTACTGCAGCAATGATGTAATGAACATCAACTAGTGTAATACCGATGACATTACAGAAACTGAATGAGAATGTATTTACACTGTTATGAAGTCCAGGAAAAATTTATCAGCAAGTCTCTGAAAAAAACTGCCATGCCTCAGTATTTCTATCTGTACTCAGGCACTGTTTACCTAACATAATATAATGCTAGGAGATGGAGTTTCACATTGAAATAAGTTTCAGCATGCCAAAGAAAGCTATGTCTTGACAATTTCAGCTAAGAAAAAACAATTCCACCAAAAAAAAAAAAACATGCGTAACAGTTACCACTACAGTAGGTAATACTTCTATTGCAATGCATGCAAAACAAAACAGGAACACAAAGTATGGCAAATCACTTTAACAGATGTGAAGAAAAGGGTTTTATTAGTGTCCCTGATTTGCTTTAAAGCAGATGCTGATTGCTCCAGCCTTTTCCTAAAAATATACAAAGTTTTTAACTTAACTAAGGTTGTGTAATATTCGAGTAGGTTATACTAGTTAAGGTATACATGGGGCAAAAGGCTTGAATGGCAGTTGTGGGTGCTTGCTGTCCACATCACCCAGGGTTTTGCATTCAGACCTGTTTAGTGGTGCAAAATCGACTGATTGCAATTTATTTTAAAATAACTAGTGGACAGAGAACACACACTGAGAAAATCCTAGCATTATATTATGTTAGCTAAACAGTGCTAGAGTACAGATAGAAATATTGAGGCATGGCAGGCTTTTTTCAGAGACTTGCTGATCTGTTTTTGATTGACTTTTATGAGCAATAGCAGTTGTTCCATTCCAAAGTTTGTGATCTGTGTAGTAGATGATCTTTAAGCCGTTTGATTATGTGTATAACTAAAACAAGGTTGGAGACTCTAGATACTAACATGGAGTAGTTGATGGTATTTTAGAAGCCTTTTAAGAATCATCCTAGTAATCATGTTTACATGGCAAAAGGAGGCTGCATCAGCACTACAGCTAGGGCTGGAACCATGATATGTGTTAGGTAGCAGGTGATTGTTTAGTAGGTGCTGTAGTTGTTTATGCACTCTTTTTTCCTTGTATATTAGCTATTGGTGAGAATATGGAGTTGAGTCAGTATTTAACTGCATTAGTCAATGCACTCTTGTAATGGATTGCTGTTGTAATATTTTTTCCAAATTGTCAAATGTTGTCCATTTTATAGCGTCTGTTTATTGGGAGGGCAACTGATCTTGCTAAAGATCATGTTTAAATATCTGTGTGGGCTGCATTCTGCTGATAAACACGTTTGTAGGTTTTAATCATTTTAAAAGTTTACCTGCAGTGTAGTGTCTGTTGTTGTAATTTTAAGTACCCCTCAGTCTGCTCAAGTGACCCAGTAGCACTTTAGTATCCACAAAATTAATCCATTTCTTCCTCCACTGAGCTGTATGATCCAGATTAAAGGAAGGCACACCAGTTCCCAACCTGGGACACTCAGAGCTAGCCTTAGATTAACTGGTACAGTAGGCAAAGGTCTGTATGGCCACCCCTTGCCGCCCACTGCAACTCCCACAAACAAATCACTTGGTCCGCCCACCACCACCAGTCTGCCCCCTTCCTTTTTTTTTTTTTTAAACAAGAAATATATTTTTCGAATTATCACTTATGACATGGACAATCATTAATTTATATAAATGAAAACAAACCATAATGACATGTTTTCAGTTGCAAACATTATGCATCACATATAATCTGTTGTATAGTCATTAACAAACATTACATAGCTCATTCAATTCCTGGCTTCCCTTAAACCTTATTCCTCCTTCAAAACATTATTCTGCATGTGTTGTTCCCACAGTTCTTATTTTTTCTATGTCATTTGCTCCTACCCTTTTCTAAAGATCCCACTTCCAATTCTTATATCTCTCTTACTACAGTCACTATTTCTAGTATGGTTGGCTTAGACTTTGATTTCCATTTTCTAGTAACTCAGCAAGACCTTACATTATCTAGACAATTCTGATTTTGTATCATAGTTCAAAAATAATTTCCTTATTTACACCTATTTGCTCACTTAGTATTTCTGACAGAGTAGTCTGCAGGGATTTTTTAAAGTCTGCCAACTCATTACACTCCCCAAAAATGTATTGGCAATTACATCTTCCTTCCCCATCACACCTCCAACATTTGCAGTCTACTGGAGGAAAAATTCTTTGGAGTCTGCTTGGAGTATAAAAATATCTATGCAAACACTTCCAAGCAAAAATCCCAACTCTTCTGGACTTTGTTACATATTTGGGAGTCCTACATATATTCTTCCATTGTTTCTTTGTGATTTGTTTATCCAGTCTTTTCCTCCCAATCCTTTCTAGCCTCCTGATTGATTCCTATGGTTATCAAGTAATATTTTATATACCCTGCTAAATATCCCCCTTTTAACAGCAGCTTCTGTTCCAGATTCCACTAAAAACTCTTATCAGTGCTGTTTTTTCATGAAGGATCCCCTATTGCCTATACTCTGATATAATTTCTTGATAGGCAAGGCAATCTCTAGCCTGCAGTCCAAATGTATTCCAATGTATTATTTGCCTCTTCTCATTTTATTACCTTTTCCTCTCTCATTATTTGCTCACAGTACTTTTTTGTCTGCCCCCCCCCATTCTGGTCTGCCTATACCATCCAGATTACTTTTTCTTTCTTGTCTGATAGTATTATTCTTTAGTTTTTTCCTGCATTCATTCATTCAGCACATCCTAACTAGGCCATAATGGGCTCTTACAACTGTGGAACTGGATTAAAGCAGCGGGCTGTGGGCTGCCAGTCCCCCAAATGTCCTAGGGAGAGTTCTGATAGTGTAAGGTAAGTTTTACAGTTATCATTTAAACAACTTGTTCATCCAATAATGCCCAGAACAAAAATCGTTATTAAAAGAAATTCAGTCTTACTCTTCAGTTTTGCTTTTCCCTGCATCCTTTCAATACACCCTAGCTGACTAAGACTGCAGTGTAATAACTGTGGAATAAATAACTGAATTAAGCTCAGATGGGTGCCATCCAGTTCGGGATGCATTTCAGAGATTTTGTAAATAACCTTTTCTTCCAATGATGACCTGAAGAAAAAAAAATACAACTAAGAAAGCAAAATCATTGTTAATCTCCTCACCTCATCCCTACTCTTAAAAGACAATCACTTTCTGTGTGCCTCTCTGATGTCAAACCGGGACAAAACTGAAAAAAAGAAATAGGACTTATTTCATCTAAACATAGATAAACAGCATGCCTCCTTCCCTCCCCCAAAAGGTAGCCACCTGTATATGCACATGATGTTTGATTGTGAGGAAAGTGAAAACAATTATTTTATTTATTTTTATTTTATTTTTCCTTTGTTGACTGGGTTAGTTCCAGTAGGTTAATGGCCTCTTTTCAGGGGTGATCTGGGGTGGTGTTTATACTACCAGGGGAGACTTGACCAGGACATTAGGGAACTTTCCTTGCTCTTTTTGGTTGTGTTGCTGGAAGGCTAGAGACCAGAAGGAAGAGCTATGGACGAAAAGGAGGAAGAGAGTGTCTGTGATTGTTGCACAGTGTTGGTTGGAACAATTAAAGTGAACGAGATGGAAGATGATAATTGAAACAATGGGACCAAAAAAAACCCAACAGAATTGATATAAGTTGTGCGGCTGGTGGAGTGCAATAGATTTATGTTACAGAACTGTGATAAAGTGGATTAGAAAATGAGCTTTTTAATGTATATGATGGAAGAGGTGGAACCCGACAAATCATGTTCATAGGTTCATAGTTTAGTACTAAGCTAACTGCCCTTGCGAGCCATTTCAAGCCTAGCCAATTATCCCTTGTGAGACTCAAACCCTGCAACTTGTGTTTGTAAGATTAATGAAAATGTAGGATGTTAAGTTGTCAATCTCACCTTCATTCTTGCTGGATAGGTTCGGAGCCGATCCTCGGCTCCGACTCGGCACTTGCTAAGCTCGAGAGTCACTTTTACCAGCTCGAGGCAGCCCCATATCCCATGATGCAAGGCGGTAATTACCCAGATCTCGTTTGCCGCTTTGCTAATGAGGTCATCCTTTTTACCAGCTCCTGGTAAGTGATATCTTTCTAGCTTTTTGTCAGGTTTTAAGAGCCTAAAACCCTAATTGTTGGTCCTTTTAGTATCCATTCTTTCCTCAATTCAGAGCCCTGCCCTTTGGTCTCACTACAGCCCCCAGAGTGTTCACCAAATGCATGGCAGTGGTCACGGCTCACCTGAGACGTCTAGGATTCCAGGTGTTTCCGTATCTCGACGACTGGCTCCTCTCAGCCACCACCAGGCATCAACTCATCCGAGCCAGAGACTACACCCTACGTCTCTGCAGTCAATTGGGAATTTCGGTAAACTTCGAAAAGTCCTCCTTATCACCCTGCCAATCTATTACCTTTATAGCCGCAAATCTAGACACTACTCAGATGTCAGCAAACCTAACAAGTCAGAGAATCCTAGATATCCAAAACCACATTCGAATCATCCTTGCCAGCAAAAAGGTACAAGCCAGGCTGGTTTTGAAAGTGTTGGGCCTCATGGCTGCTGCCATCACACTTCTTCCTCTGGCCCGTTTTTACATGCGTCTTCTACAATGGATGTTGTTCACACAATGGTCCTTCCAGCAGCTTCCCATGCGTCACAAGATCCTAGTGACACAGACCTGCAAGAACCATCTATCCTGGTGGATTTCCTCTCCTCTAGTCCATCAGGGCAGACCATTTGTTCCCCCGGCCCCGGTAGCCACGGTCAATTTGGATGCCTCCCTGATCGGGTGGGGGGGGCATTATCAGGGCAGGATGGTTCATGGCACGTGGCAACCGTTCAAATACCACCTGCACATAAATGTCCTAGAGATGAGAGCAGTGCTTTTAACGTTGCAAGCCCTCAACGACTTTCTTCCCTTAGGAACTATTGCAGTTCACACGGACAACATGTCCGTGGTGTGGTACATCAACAAGCAGGGCGGAACCAAGTCCTATCCCTTGTGTCGAGAGGCTCTCAGACTTTAGCAATGGGCGATCTCCTCTCATTGGTTTCTGGTAGCAACGCATATCCCTGGGAAAACCAACATAATAGCGGACAGATTGAGCAGAGCCATACGCATGCCTCACGAGTGGTCTCTCAAGCAATCCATAGTGGAAGAGATTTTTCAGAAGTGGGGCCGCCCATGCTGCGATCTTTTTGCTACTCCTCTAAACAGCAAATGCCCAGACTTCTTTTCTCTCTTCCCACTTCCGGGCCACCCCCCAGAGACGCTCTTACCCAAGATTGGCCCCAGGGACTTCTTTATGCTTTTCCCCCCTTTCCATTGATTCCACAGGTACTCCAGAAAGCATCCGTTTTGAGAGCCAAAATGATTCTCATTGCCGCTTACTGGCCTCGACAAATTTGGTTCCCGTTCCTTCATCGCCATCTCTTGGTGCAGCTTTGGCATCTGGACCCAGTGCCAGATCTTTTGACCCACCAGTTGGGTCAACTGCACCGGTCCGTTCCTTCCCTCAACCTCACAGCTTGGTTGCTCCACTTCCTTCCTTAGCCAGGCTTCCTATGATCTCTGACCCCGTTAGAGACATCATAGTAGCTTCTCTTAAGTCCTCTACCAGGAGGATTTACTCTAGTAAGTGGAAATGCTTCTCCCTTTGGGCGAAAGGTAAGAACATAGATCCCTTTACTGCCCCGGTTCAGTCAGTTTTGGATTTTCTAGCGGAAATTTTTCACTCAGGTTCTTCCTCTTCCACAGTCAAAGTTCAGTTGGCAGCAATCTCCAACTTTCATGTCGGGTTTGCAGACCACAACATTATGTCCCACAAGCTTTGTAAAGCCTTTCTTAAAGGGGTGTTCCTTCTAAAGCCCCCTGTTAGGGATCCTCCACCACAGTGGGACCTAAATTTAGTGCTGGCATCCTTGATACTTCCCCCTTTCGAACCGGCTGCTTCATGTTCATTAAAGTTTCTTTCTTGGAAGACACTCTTTCTTGTCGCCATTACCTCGGCTAGAAGAGTGTCGGAACTTCATGCCCTATCTGGTCGTCCCCCTTATTTGGTCTTCCACAAGGACAGGGTATCCTTGAGAACCAATCCATCCTTTTTGCCCAAGGTTGCTTCTAAGACAAATTTAAACGAATCAATTGATCTTCCTGTATTTTTTCCAAATTATTCTAACAGGGCGGAACAAAAATTGCATTACCTTGATGTTCACCGCCAACTTAGATATTACTTGGACAGAACGAAGCAATTTAGGAAATCTGATCAACTCTTCCTTTCTTATGCTGAAAATAAAAAAGATCTCCCTGTTTCTAAAGTGACCTTAGCCAGATGGTTATCTTCCACCATTTCTGACATTTATCAACTTAGGGGCAAACAACTCAGCTCAAAACCTAAAGCACATTCCACAAGACGCCTAGCCACTTCTACAGCTTTTCAGGCTAGGCTGCCCTTAGATACTATTTGTGCAGCAGCCACTTGGGCCACTCCTCATACCTTTGTTTCTCATTACAAATTGGATTTGGCCTCCAGGGATAGGGCAAGCTTTGGTTCCACAGTTCTCAAGAGTCTGTTCCATTGAGCCACCCAGGATAGAGGTGCTAGGGACGCGGTCCCATCCAGCAAGAATGAAGGCGAGATTGACAACTTAACATTTAGAAGTTATGTACCTACCATAACGTTCCATGTTAGTTGTCTTCTCTCGCCTTCTTTCTTGCGTCCCTCCCTCCTGTCCCCCTTGCCTGGACAGACCTTGATCTCCTCTTTCTCTGGAAGATTCTTCTTCCTTGGACACCAGTTAGTTGGCCTTGATTACCTGGTTTCCCTTTACAGCCTTTAGGCTAGTTGTTCCTCTTTCCTTAGTGGAAAGTTTTTTGGTAGGCAGTTTTTCCTCTAGATACCAAACGAGATCTGGGTAATTACCGCCTTGCATCATGGGATATGGGGCTGCCTCGAGCTGGTAAAAGTGACTCTTGAGCTTAGCAAGTGCTGAGTCAGAGCCGAGGATCGGCTCCGAACCCATCCAGCAAGAAAGAAGGCGAGAGAAGACAACTAACATGGAACGTTATGGTAGGTACATAACTTCTAATTATGTGAAGTTACATGATTAGAAACACAAAAATGAGATGTATGCTGTTTGTTAGCTATTACACTGATTAAGTATGAAACATACACGGTAAGTAGAAGTGATTTGAGAAAATAAATAATTTGGAACTGTGGTGAAGAAACATGCTCTGGAATTGCTGTGATTAAAAAATGGGAAGTAATGAATGTTACTGCTGTGAAACTTGGGAGATGTGTTATATGTGATATAAGGGATAGAAGAAATGTATGTAGTTTAGTTGTGCTGTATGCTTCTACTAGGGTTAAAGAAAGGCAAATTCTTTTTCAAAGAAGTAGTAAACTGTGTGATGCATAATCTAGATATTGTTATGGTAGGCGACTGTATTTCTAATTTAAGAATAAAAGTGGGTAAAATAAGGATATAGAGGAATTTCATAAAATGATGAAACTGGGTTTATTAAATTTAGGAAAAGGAAATATGTATATAAAACAGGTAATATTAAAACAGAAATAGGCAATCTTTCTTTTCAGAACATTTATTTAAAGTAAGAGGGGCACTTTTGATTTGCCATTCAATGATCATTGTGCTATTTTGGTTGAATTTTCAAATGTAGAAAGTTATATTAAAGAAGGGAAAGTGAACAAAAGAATATTTGGCAAAGTGAATAGGGAGATTTGGTTTAAGAAAGAAATGGAAAAATTGTGGGAAGATCTTATGACAGTGTTTCCATTTTATAATATTGATGGTAAAAACAAAATGAAAACTCCAGCAAACCTAGAACTTCCACTGAGTGACCTCCCAAACCTCTTGTATCAGAGGCACATGGGATATATGCAAATGATCCTTATGAACATCAGGTGTTTAAGCTCATTGGCGATTCTGAATGCCCATATCTTGTTTCGTCGTAATGGACATCAGCTGGGTATAACAGCCTTGTGTTTCTAATGCTTAGTCAAACACTTTGCTTGTGCTGTGCTGACAAGGTCATAACAAGGCCGAACTATGCATATCCACAGCTAGCGGGGTTTGGCTTTATTGGCCTGAAATTATCCAGTAAAACAACAAAACAAGTCATGGGCACTCAGAATCGCCCATCTGATGTTCATACGGATCATTTGCATATATCCCATGTGCCTCTGATACAAGAGATTTGGGAGGTCACTCAGTGGAAGTTCTAGGTTTGCTGGAGTTTTCATTTTGTTTTTACTGGTTGGTTTTTCAGTGACCTTCTCACTCATTATAATATTGATGGTAGGTCATACGATGTAGTATAAAACAGAATATATAAGATTAGGAAATAGATGGAAAAATAAAGGAAAATGTAAATGATTGGCTGGTGAGTATAATGACTGTTTAGAGAAAAGAGTAAAAGAAGAAAAAAAGGAAAATGAGATTTACCAGGAGAATATGAAAAAACAGCGCAGTGATTTATAAACAAAAATATACGTTGCAAGAAAAAAGAGAAGTTTCACCTTCTTTAGGAAAAAAGTTAAACATGATGAAGGAAAAATAAAGAAAATGGATGTGGTTAATAATATGGAAGGAATAATAAGTGTTACAGAAAAGTATGTACAGGAACTATATAGTAAAAGGGAAATGGCAGAAAATATTTTGGAAGGTTAAAAAATTTTGAAGAAGGTGGTAGCAAGGACTTGTATTAAAAACACCTTATTGGCATAAAATGAGATTTTAAAATGTATTAAAAAGATGAGTCGTCCTAAACCAGCTAGTATAGGATATGGATATTATAAGGAGACGGATGATCAAAAAAATGTATCTATTGTTAGGATTTTGAACAGTGCGGTTAGAAAATGGATATGATGACAAAAGAATTAGTGAAGGAATGATAAGGTTTATTTACAAAAAGGGAGATAAGGGGCAAATTAAAAATTGGAGCCCGTCAACATTAAATAATACAGTTTATAAAGTATTTATGAGAGTATTTAAAGGAGACTGCGAAATTTAGTTAATATTATAGATCAGGGACTTTATGGAATAGAAAGTAAAAGTATTGAAGATTTATTGTTAAGAGTAAAAGAGGTGGTCAGTGACATTAATGAAGGTGAAGAAGGGAAAATTGTTCTATGTGATGTGTAAAAGTGGTATACATTCATTTAATCGAGAAAATGTGCACTGAACATTAGATTTTTCTGGAATGTAGAAAAAACGTAATACGAATGAATGAAATGTCGAATGGTGCAAATCTCAAATGTCAAATTCGACAATTCGAAATATGTGTGTGTGCACGTTACCAGACATAGATAGACATGCAAGCACACTTCCTGAGATGATATTTAGTGAAGTACTGTTTGGACAGAGCTGTGAAACCGCTGTTTTTCCAGCTGCAAATATTAGGAGTGCCATCATCATGTCGCTTTTTTTTTTTAAATATATGCAACCGTGACTGTGCAATGACCACATCTTCCAAAACAAGTACAGTAAGCAAGCAGTACATCTGAACAACCGTTCTCTGTGACATGACATATAGCTAGAAACATAACCACTATATACTGCGGTCTTAAAAGGAGCAGTGCTGAGCCAATAAATTCACAAATCCTCATGGTGTCATCTCGTTGCGTTTATCCAGTAAGTTCTGAAATGCATGCTCCTTTATATCCAACCTACGCCGCTTAGGGGTACCAGGCAACCCGGATATACACCTAGACTTGAGTTCTTTCACATGGTTCTGTTCCATTTGGATGGCATGTAACACATCCTGCAGGAACAACCGTTGCTCGCACATCAGGTTCCTCAACTGCCTATGCCACCCTTCCATAGCATTCTGTGTGCGTGGATATCCTAAATTGCTAGTGTCATACTGGTTCCAGAATGTTACTTCAAACAAGGGTGGATGCCTTTCAGCAGTTAAGCCTCTTATACCATATCGCCTAGGCCAACCTGTGAGAAAGTTTTCCTTAAAGAATACACACACTTGCTGGCCGACTTCAGGAAAATCCCTCTCAGTGTCTGAAAATGTTTCACTTATGTATGCTGGGTTGACAAATGCAAGGGCTGGTATTTGTTTACGTAAACCAGCAAATGTAACGTTATTTCCGAATTCCTTAACTAAGTGCAGCCTCTGTATCTGCCGCCAGATAATCTGGCAGAAGTGGAACCAGCAACCCTTAGTTACAGTATCCTGTAATGCCTCCTGAATAGCATTAACAGCACCCCTTTCAAAGTCCGACGTCACCATATGCGGTTTCAGCTCCAGGTCATATTTCACATACAAACCCAGCACCATCGCCCATAACTGTTTATAGCTCTCCTCACTTTTACAAGACAAAATGCCGTACACCAGTGGAACAATCTGCTTCAAAACACAGAAATCTAATGGCCCATGGATGGTATATACCTGCCGGCACTCCCTTGTACTTATTGGGAAGGCGTCATCCAACAAGAGAAACTCAGATGCACACAGTAGTTTTAAATTATCCAGTGTTGTGATAATCACAATTTGGACTCCTTCCTCAGTGTCACCTCTATGTTATATTAAAAAACAGCCATTTTTTAGAGGTAGCATATCACTATGGAGGTCCTTTAAGGACTGTAGATCCTGAAACATAGCAACCTTTTTCCTATGCCTTATCCTGATTGCGCTCTCCTGCAATGCTTTGCTGTTAGGCAATTCATTCACAACTGCTGTAGAGGTACTCGCTAGTACCCCAGATATTATCTCACATGGCTCCTCAACTGATGTATGTGCCCTTTTCCTGATCTGGTCACGGACCTGACATACTTCTGACTGTACTGGGTCAGGTCCATGAAAGTGTGCACTACTTTTGCACAATACATGTCCTTTTCCACCATATTCCGTTATGCATCGTCCTTTGCACTTGTTCCTACTCTTACGGGTAAAACACCAGTAGTGCTTATTGCCAACACATTTCTCCAAATAATATTGAAAGCCCTCAATGAAAAGTCTGTCTTTCCCCTTCTGGCTCTTCTCAGTGGTATAATTAGTACCTATCACACCTGGATTATATGTCACACTATCCTCCTCAGCCATCTGTGAACAGATATATATATATACATTAGCATCCTACTTAACTGTACTTTTTTCAGACCTGTATCATTGCTATGCAGCAGATACATACCTGCGCAGTTTAAATTTCCCGCAGGACAGTACATCAGAGGGCTCTATTCATCCAATACACTTTACCCCAATGTCGATGTGCGTTCGAGGCAAGACACACGTTTTGACCACTGTGCAACATACATTGATGTCACATTTATGATGTCGAACATGTAATTGCCGAATCACAGTCTGCATTCGGATTTATGGTGATTCGCCCATTGAAAATTCGAAATTATGTGAACATGGTGCAACGGCTTTCAGAATTCTGTACGTTGACAAACTACCTGACGACTAAATTAATATATACCGTAAAAAGCATATGATGCTAGATCAAGATGACATTTTTGAGATATTACAATATTATAGTTTAGAAAAAGGTTATTAAAGTAGTTCAATCTGTGTATAAAAGTTCCTTTGTGAAATTAATAATAAATGGATGGTTTAGAGAAGGGTCAAGAAATGATATCCTTTGAGTGGCATTCTATTTGCATTAGTTATGAATTCTGTTTTGGTCACTGCTTCAGCAAAAGAAAACAAACGTATTTTGAAAATTTGTAAAGTAATTGAAATTCCATTTTATATGTCATATGTGGATGCTTTGATAACAGCACAAGGATAGGGGATAGATTACAGAATATATTATTGAAATTTATGATTTTTGGAGGAAAGTTGGATTAAATATGAATAAGAAGTGTAAAGGCTTTGCTGAATTCATTAAGATAGCTAGAATGTTTTTTTTTATAAAGTAGGATTTAATTTGTTAGGTGTAGAATTTGACAGATGTGACATAAGAAACAATGTGATGATTTATTATTAAAAACTGGGAATGTAAAAAATATGTGGAAAATTTTTGACTTAATTTAACAAAAAAGATTTACCCAATATATTCTTACTATTTAGGGAAATTGTTATTTAGGGGGTTAGGCTTAATCCAATTAAGAGTGGGGTATTAGTAGTGAATATAAAGATGGGGATTAGGATTTAAAAATCCTGTTTTTAGCCTCATTGAATGTACATTGGATTTTTAATGACGTAAATGTCATAGGGAAAGACTGTATGAGTGAAATAACATGGAGAAAAGTATAAGGAAATATGGCAATTGAAGGGAAAAAGGAAAAAACATAAAGCAAAGGAATGAAAATGAATAGTATGGTGGTGTTAAAAGATGGAAATTGTAGTAGAGAGTAAGAATAAATTGGAAAGAATGATACGAAAACATAACAGAAATGTTCTAGTACATTAATCCATTGGGAAATCAGGAAGATGACATTAGTAAGGCTATTAAAGTGAGACAAGAAAGATTGAAAAATATTTTGGAGGTTAAATATTTTTGTGGAAATTAATATAAAAAACTGCCTGTTAAGGATTATAAGAGATGTAAACAAAAATAAATTAGACTTTCAATTTAATTTCTACAAGTCTTTTGGGTTTCAAATACCATGAGGTGAATGAACCCCATTCCTAAGTAAAAGTATGATTAAAGTTTGTGAAATTATTATTGTTTCAGTCTTTGATGTTAGCCAGACATCTTCGCAGCACCTGCAATGTGCCCAGAATTTACTACTTTTGCAGTTCATATGGAATTACATGTATCAGTAGCATATCAAAATAAGACTGTAAATTAGTTTTATGAAACCCATTGCTCTTACTACTTTTGGAACTGTCTGGGTATCCTTCCTCCACATTGTCTGTAAATTGTGGTATTTTATGACTTTGTCTCTCTGTACATAAGACACTGTTATCACTGGGTGTAGCATTTTCAATGATCTTGTTACTTTTGTCTGCTTTTCATGGACTACTACATTTGGTTTTCTGTCATGTATTTTTTGAACTGTTGATAATAGCTGATCTCATGTGATATGACCTTCATCATTCTCTATAATGTTTTGTGCCTTCTCAGCTACTTAAGTATTGTAATGTTTACACAATCCCAGTGCAACAGTCTTGCCACATTGTTATGCCTTTCAATATACAGGCCCGGTGCCATTAGTGTATCACACCCAGCAACAAGATGTGCGACTGTTTCCAGTTCTGTTTTATACATGCTCAGTGTGCTCCCACACCCTCAGTGAACTATGTAAACCAATGTGTACATAGTCCACTATCCTGGGCCACCAATATTAACCTTTCATATTTTGGTTTAAATTCACCTGTCCTTAACCATTCCTGTGTCAGATCCTGATCAACATGAGGTTGTTCCAGAAGTTTTCTGAATTTTAAACTATATTTATTCCTTTTCCACATTTTTTGCCTTCTCATCTGATCCTTCTCCTTATATTCTTTGTTTTGTTTTTTGGCACATTCAGTTGCCTGATTTTCATCTACGTCTGGTTTGGCTTCTATTCCCGCTTGACACCGATAGGTTTCTGCTAAACTAAGCAAAAAAGTTATCTTAGGCTTGTTCTCTCTTTATTTCAAAACTTTCACTGTGTTTGTATTTGATGAGGTCAGCAGATAAGTATGCAGTCCTACGATTGCTGATGTATGTATGTAATAGGTTCATAGGAGATTACTAGGCTGTTGGCCCTAGGGCCTTTAGAAGGCTAGCCATGTTATACCCTTGTTCCCTTATTGACCAAGTTGTATGGTCTATATTTGCAGTGTGAGTCTGTGATCAGCACTGACTGTCCTTATCCAGGAGGGACATAGGTGTCATCCCCAAGGTAAATTTACAGTCTCCCATCCAGTTGTCTAAGTTGTACTTAAATAGGGTCATTGAGGCCTCTGTTTTACGTGACTTGGGAGTTTGTTCCAGAGGTGTGGCAATCTGTGGGAGACGTAACTGTCTCTCCAGCATGTTCTGCTAATGTCGCAGGCTAGGTTAAGCTCCCTAGAGCAAGTGAATCTTGTCCTATTTGACATCCAGATGTGCATCATTTCCATTAGGGCAGGGTCTGAGACTGCTGTGTAGGCTCAAGGACAGGTGAATTTAAACCAAAAGATGATCAGTGTCGAGGAAGCCCATACCTCTTTCAGAAAGAGGAATATTGTATATAATATTGGTGTACACTTATTTTTATATCTCATTTGATAAATGTGAAACATTTTTCTTCTTTTTCTGTCCAACTGATATAGCTTTTAGGGCAGTCAGTCACCCAGAACCTGAAAGTTAGAACAGGAAGAGCAAATTGGTTTATAGCTTGGGCTTTGTTCCTATATGTTAGGGCTGTTCCAGTATTACTTTTAGTTCTCTAAAATATTCCTTACTGAGTTTTGTTTACATTTATTCATGTTTTATTGTTGATCCTTCATCAATTCCCAAATATATATATATATATATATATATATATATATATATATATATATACATACACACACACACACACACTTACTTACTTCATCCTGCTCAAGTTCCTTTATATCACATTCCTGTCCCAGACTGATATTTTCTTTGTGCTACAGTTTTCCTGCTTTAAATGTTACTTTTGCACATTTATCAAGACCAAATAACATTCTTATATAATCTGAGAAAGTTTTGATTACTTCCAGTTGTGCTTTCAGCTCCTTATCTGATGAACTATACAGTTTTAAATCATCCACAAAAAGAAGATGAGAAGTCTTTGCACTTTGCTGTTTTCTGGAAGCCAAATTGTAACTGTGACCTAATCTGTTAAGTAGACAGCTTAATCGGTTAAGGGCAAGACAAAAGAGCAGCAGTGACCAAAAGTCACCTTGGAATATCCCCCTTTGAATTTTTATCACTGGGATAATAATTTGACCTTCATCATGATTTAGCTGCAAAGTGGTTTGCCACTGTTTCATGGTCACTGTAATGTAATTGATCAGTTTAGGGTGTGTCTTATACATCTATAAGCATGCCTTTATCCATGAATGTGAAATACTGTCAAATGCTATTTTTTGTAATCTGTCCATGCCATACTTAGATTCTTCTCTTTTTGCAATTCTTCATTATGACTTTAACAAAAAATGATCCTTTGTTCCACATGACTTTCTTTTGTTACCCTTTCATTCTATTGCTATGCTTGAGTTTTATTCTAAATGACTATAAGCTCTGTTGGCATCAATTCAAGAGTATAGTTTATACATTGTCTAAAGGCAAGTTATTGGTATATAGATTTTAGGATAGCTTGCAGGTTCACTCTTAAGGAGTAGTATCATTTTTTCCAGTTAACCAGGTGCACATATGAGTAGTTTTTACTCTGGCTAAATCCTTGTGTAAAGATGCTAATACTTTTAACCAGAAGTTAGGCACTGCGTCAAGGCACGGAGTTTTCCATTTAGGAGCTTTTCTTAATTTTGTTTCAATTTCTCTGGGTGTTGCTTCATCCCATTTCATATGCTGTACATTTGAACTTCTTACTTTATTTCTTTTACTTCTATGCCTTCAGCATCTTTATTATGTTCTACAAGATCTTTTTTTTGGTGGTGTTTCTATTCCTTTTGCTTTGTTTCCCAACTCTCTATAAAACATTTTAGATCATCAATGAATTACTTATTTTGTACTTTTCCTTTATATTTATCTGCATATCTTCTATGTTTTTCTGCCTGTGCTGATATTTTTAGTTTATTATTTGCAATAGTGTACAATAAATTCTGTTTTCTTTTAATACTGCCCATTGCTTTTATCATGTCTAAGTATTTTTGTTGAGCTGTTCTTTCTTCTGTACTCTTCTACCAGTGACATAATTGTCTTAATTGCCTTATAGTTTTCTCTGTTCGATACTTCCATGATGGGATTTAATTTCTTCCCTTATTGCCCTACATTTTTGTGGTAAGACTTTATCTATTATTAATTTAGCTGCATAGTAATATATCCTATTTACTTCTGTTACATCACATGAATTTCTATTAATAGTCTTGATTACTGTGTTCATGTGTTTTATCAGGCTTCTAACATTTAGGATATTACTGACTTTCTGTAATCTGTTTCTTTCATCAATCTTAGTATGTCTATCCATCTCTATTAAATCAAGCAATTCTTCAGTTAGATAATTTTCTTCTAAACTGAGGACAAATTCTTTGTTCTCTGTTTCCTGCGGGCATTCTACAGAAAGTTCCAGAACATCTTCCTGTGATATATTCACTTCAGCTTCATCCTGCATCATCTATTCCTCTTTCATAAGGGAACTCACTGGCCTATCAATCCACAACATTAACTGTGCCAGAGTTGCCACTTTTTCCTGTACCTTCCCTTGCTGTACAGCTCCAGTTGAACTTTTTTGCTGGTTTCCTGCTGAAGGCTCCAAAGTATCTTCATGTGGCAACTGATCAGATGCTTACTATTCCATCTGTTTTTCCTTAATTTGGGGACTCGCTGTTCTCTGGCGCTTTTGTACACTAAATCTTTCACTTTGGATGTAATCCATAAATTCATTTGCTGTCTCTTTAGCTTCTTCATTATTATTCCTCTGTTCTTCTTTCCCCCTTTGTTTTCTTATTTTTTTTTTACTGTAAAAATTTCCATATCTGAATGCCTATCTATAATATTTTGTGGCTCATGTTTCCAATGCTCTTTTTATTGATTAGTTTTGATTTCTACTTTGCATAAATATTGCACAATATTAAATCTCTTTTTCTTTCCCATGTCCATATTTCTTCTTCAGATGTCTCCAAGTCTACCTGTTTCTCCTTATTTTGGAGGCTCATTGTTCCATCATGCTGTGACATGACCTGTGTTAAACTTTCTACACTAAATTCTTCACTTCGCAAGTATTCCATAACTACTGCTTCTATTTTTTTCATAATTGTTTTTATTGAAAATGATAACGATAAAACATTAATATACGATCACAGAAATATTATAAAACAAATATACATATCTAAAGAACAATAATAAACAACTAAAATAACTTTACAGTGGTTTCTACTATAAAACAAAGTTTTTTTAAGCAGAAAAAGAAATTCAATACGAGTAGTTGTTAGTTGAATATTAAAGTACGTTTATCCAGCAGTTCTTTGAATTTCAACCACATATTATATGAAGAGGTGATTCTAGATGCTCTTGTCTTGATTGTGATAAGTTCAAGATGACAAACTTCAGTTACCAAGTGTGCAAATTCCTTCATAGTAGGAGAAGTCTGATTCTTCCAATTCTTGGTGATGACTTTTCTTGCTAATGTTAAGATATTCCATAAAAAAGGGTATTTTATTTTCATGACACAAGTGGAAATAGGTATATTAAATAGATTCATAAGCGATTATTCGCTAATGGTGCAAGAGCCTTTATAAGCCTAGCCAATAATACCCAGGATATGATAACATTATATCTTAATTCCACAGATATGTGATGGGGTAGTATCAGGGTAGTGGGTCTTTGGGTGTTGAAGCTCTGAGTCATTTTACAGACTGCCTCTGTCCATAAGGGATATGGGCAGTACCCCAGGAGTGAATACAGTTCCCAATTCATTTATTCAAATTATTTTTTAAGAGAGTGATGGACAGGCTTTGTTTTACAAAGATGGGAAGTTTATTCCACAGACAAGGTAGCCTTTGGGATATGAATCTGTCTCTCCAGCAAGTTCTGTTAGAGTCATAAATAAGGTTCAGGTCCATGGAATGCATAACCCTCGTATAATTTTTCTTGCGAATATGTAACGTTTTCATCAGGGCTGGATCATGCCTTGTAGGTCAGGCATAAATCACGTTTCAATAAACCGTATGAGACGGAGTAAAGGGATAGGGCCTTTAGTCAGCCCGTATAAGACGTGTCATGCTTATATTTTTTAGTGAGAAATCCCTGGACCCACTCCAGTTGGTGTACATGCCTGGTTAGGTATGTGCAGAAGAGAGCATTCTACTCAATTATGGGCCTGATGAGGGCTGAGTACATTGGCATTATAACTTCCTTTAACCTTGATGCCATGCCTTTACTTATAAGTTGAGCCACACAGAAAACATTTCTTCACTACTGTAGCTACTGGTCAAAGTTTAGGTTACTATCTTTCTCTTTTCCTAGGCCTCTCACCACTAGGTCTACTTTTAGGGGTGTGCTATCGATGTTATAATTTGCAAAGACATCAAATTTACTGAAGGGTATGATTACACAATTTTTTTTTAGTCTCAGACCGTGGTTTTGGCACCAGTCATTTTTAGGCCTGTTTGTAGGATGTCAGCATCATTTGGGGATTCATTGATTGCTCCCAGCTTACAGTCAGTGAACTTGGTGAGCCAGAGGCCGCCAACTTTAGCCTTCACTTCAGAGAAGAATATACCAAGCAGAAAGGGACCCAACACTGATAGTGTCTTATTATTTGAGATTTATTTATTATTTGAAGTGCTATGCTAATAAGTAATTTGCTGTCTCACCTCTAGGTTTAACTTTATTTTTACTTTATTATAAATATTTATATTGAGTAGACTAATTGTATTAAGGAACCACTTATCCTGAAGAGGTTCCTAGGGTGTGAAAGAATTATTTTTTCCAGATTCTAAAATCACACATTTTATATTTTAATATCAGAAACTGATTTCTCTCAATACTCGTACTTCTGTCTTTTTCTATATGTACTGTGTTAAATAATCACCCTTAGCTAAGGAATCAAAGAAGACCAGAGATGGAAAAGTATAGAAATCTATGAAGCAACTAGCTTGTGCATGATGTATGGTATGTGCCAGTATGATATTTGCATTGTAGGCTATTGCACAGATGACACACAACTCCTATCAAGCTGTGGCAATATGGGTTGCTGAAAAATAACCCATGCAGGAGCTGAGGAAGTGAATGGTAAATAATTTGCATCATGTGTTGAGGTGTCAGGAGATAGGAAAGCTTTGGCAGTGTGTGGTGTCCTGCCGAGGAGCAATTATGGTGTGAAAATGTCGCAGAGATTCTACTTGTTTGGTGTGGCAGGTTTTGATACCTTGCCCTGTGGTACCTAGTTATGTATAGTGTTTATGGGTCACCCTGCCAAGAAGGAAAAAGCAAGATACTGGGAAGGCAAATATTAGGTTAACAGGGCTAAGAGCTGATACAGTACAAACAGCTGGGAGCAATTAGTAGAAGTTATGAAATATCACAGGCTTGAAACAACATTAATACACTGTAGGAGGAGTTTTTTGAACTTTGCGATTTATTGTGGTAAACTGACTGATAATGTATGGTTAGAAGCATTTCCACTAAGGAAATAGCATTAAGAACATAGACACAAACACAGAAAAATAGAGAGGCAATTACTCTACAATTCTGTCTTTCAGCACTGGTGGTCAGGCTTTGGAATCTAAAAAGACTTTCCTGATATAATCCCACTGTTGTAAATAAAAGCTATATAGTGTGGCAGTTAGCAAGGCCTCACAACCCCTGGGTCTGTAGTTCATTACTTGGTTAGAATGTCTTCAGTGTGGGGTTCACATATCTTCCTTGTGTGCACATGAATTTCTGCAGTGTATTCCAGCTTCTTCCCACTTTCCAAAGAAGTGCTGTAGGCATACTGATGGTCATTCAAACTGCAGATAGGTGTGAGTGACTATGTGTGTACATCTTGTTATGGGCTGACACTTTGCTCTGAACTAGATTCCCTGTCTTGCAAGCAGTGAGTGCCAGGGTAGGCACAAAGTCCCCATCAATTCAGAACCCAGGTTAAGCAGGTTGTTGGGGAATTAGTAACTGCACAAATATGACTCTGCTACACTTTGCTGTGAAGGAAAGGTTAGTTTGCTTTTATTTTTTGTATTTTGTATATTTTAAATACTGTAGTTTGTTTTCTTTACCTTGTGTTTTACTTGCATTCTGCTTTAACAGCATATTAAAACTTCAAAAAAGACCACAGCTCTCTCTCTCTCTTCTGAGTCAGGCAGAATTTTTTCCCGCCCAGTCACAGTTGTCTTGTTAAATACCACTGTCTTTCTAGTTGCCTGCCTCATGTTAATCTGACCATATATCTCATTTCCTCTCTACTTTCACTGGCTTGTGTGAGTAATCAGTAAATCAAAAACCCCTCCCCTTCAACTATTTAAATTTATTGGCCATCCTACTGTATTCCATAGTACCAGAATACAAAAGTGACCACCCCTTTCAACCCATCTTGCTGTTTTAAAAATAGTAACTCTCCACTAAACCTTAACTTTTTAAACAGGTAAAACTTAAGTTACCTACTTTCACATCTAACTTCTCTAGTGCACACTGCAGTGTGCATTTTTTCATCTTACCTTTAAGCATCCCTTTGACTAGCACTTTCTCTAATACCTGCTGGAAAGCACTAGGAAGCCTTAAACTGATACAAGCACTCAACTTTTCTTGTTAATAAGGAGAAATTAATAGTAGGCACTAAACAGCCTATAATTGCAAAGTACCTTGCTAAGGTAAGGGAAAACAGCTCCTGTACTTTACAAAAAAAAAAAAAGCACCAAACCAGGCATGTCCAAGGGTCAGCTTCTGTTGATTTCCCCTGTCCACCTGGTAAATCTGGGCATACTGGGGCAATGCAGCAATTGCCTCATGTACACAGACAACCCTCTCCTCCTACCACCCAACACTACAACCCGTGAGAGATGCACTTACATAGCCAAAATGGAAGCAAAGCTCTCGCCACCCAAGATTGTGCTAGACAGTCAAGAGGAGAAGGTTAACACCCACACTACACCTCACGCAACACATAGCCCTTTTAAACCCACACCACCAACACCCACATATAGTAACACTAAATCCACATATGCAGAGGCCCTTAACTGTAACCTGCCCAAGCAACAAGGACCTCTGACGCTGAAACGCAAACAAACACCAATCACAACCAAAGTGTCACATAGTTCACAACACCTGTGTGCCACCCAGCAACAGCCCCTAAGGCAAGACAATGTACCTAACACTTTAGTCATAGGTGACTCTATAGTCCGGCACACTGATGTCCCTCTCACCAGGTTGAACAAGGAGAAAATTACAGTCAGCTGCCTGTCGGGTGCCAGGATCCGCCACATAACGCATGCACTCAAGTCACTCCACAACAAGTACAAATATGACTCTGTCATTGTCCATATTGGAGTGAATGACTTGAGATGTACCTCCCTGGACTACATGAAAAGAGACATGGAAGAGCTCTCGGATCATGTGGCCCAGGCAGGTATGACCCTAGCCCTGAGTAGCATCCTGTCTTCGCCCAGAATGATACCACAATATAAGGACAAAATGATTGACTTCAACAGTTGGCTAAGCTTCTGGTGTCATTCATCTGGGACGACATGATTGACAGACAACGATGCTTTGCCAGAGATGGTCTGCACCTGTCGCCCCTGGGATTCAGGTTACTGGCTAAGGCTCTTGCCACCCCTATAGTGCCTTTTTTAGGCAAAATTCAAAGGACAAAACCACCACCGTAACAGGTACAAGCATGCAAAATCTGAAGGTAATGCTACTCAATGCTAGAAGTCTAAACCTCAAAATGCACTCTCTCGAGGCACTCCTAAAAATGGAGAACATCGATATCTGTGCAGTAACTGAGACTTGGTTCAAGGCTCCAGAGAGCACCCCTGCAATACCAGGCTACAACTCTTACCACACTTTTCGGCCACCAAAACAGGACTGAAACACTAAAGGTGGAAGAGTGTCAATATTCACCAATTATATTCACACCACCAGGCTAGTTGCCTAACACAATGCGTCTGAAATTCTCCAGGTGCAACTAACACTAGGTAAGACTGCAATTCAAATTGTAGCTTGCTACAGATCCCCCACCATACCCCCAGATTCTCACTACACCTTTCTAAACATACTGGAAAATATTAAGATAGAACCAAACACCCTAATACTGGGTAATTTTAACTCCCCTGCCATTAACTGGGAAAACTACTCCTGTACCAACACCTTTGCCCAACGGTTCTTGGAATTTATAAATTCCAACGCCCTGGATCAACTAATCCATAATCCCAACAGGGGCCCCAATATCCTAGACCTGGTCATTACCAACATGGGAAATTGATGCTCCACACCTGTGGTCACCCCCTCATTAGTCAGGTCTGACCATAAGCTAATCACCCTTAACATCCACATCCCACCCCCCCACCCCCTAGTAAGGAAACCTCCATAAAAAACTTCTCCAAAGCCAACTTCATGCTACTGAAGTCAGAAGTGACAAACTTCATGACACCCATGCAGATGGGAGCTGAAAGTTCAACTGCTGAATCCTACACTAAGGCACTGTATGAGCACATCCACTCATGCATAAATCGTGCCATCTCAAATCGAACCAAGATGCTCTAATCCAAAAAAAAAAAGCCAATCTGGTGGTCCCCTGCCATAAACAAACTTTACAACAAAAGGAAGAAACTGTTGCAGAAAAGAGGAAAATCCCAGGATGCAAAAAACTTCCTTACCAGCCTCAGTAAGAAACTGAGATCCCTCATAAAATCCTCCAAAACTAGTTACGAAAACAAAATTGCCAAAGATTCCAAAGACAACCACAAGGCATTCTATAACTATGTCAAGAATCTAAATGGCAATGCCAAGATCTGCTCTGAGCTAAAACAGAATGGCATTAAATATACTGATCCCAAGGAAATTGCCAATATCCTGGCAGATCGATTCAGTGCCAACGTCACCCCCCTCTCACCCCCTAAATGGCCCATCTCAATACCGGAAGATTGCCAAATTCCGGTAATAACGGCCACACAGGTAAAAAACGCACTCTCCAAAGCTAAGAATACAGCATCCATGGGACCAGATGACATCCCGGGCTGTGTACTACATGCACTACAATATGAACTGGCACCTCATCTAAGTGTCATGTTTAATCATAGCCTCACCTCAGGTTTCGTGCCCACTGAGTGGCGCAGAGCTACAGTTATCCCACTCCACAAGGGGCGATCCACCTTGGATCCCGGAAACTACCATCCCATCAGTCTGACAAGCCTTATCTGCAAGGCCATGGAGCGTATTATCATGGAACTTATAAACAAAGACATTGGCAACCTTCAAACACTGGACCCCACCCAGTTTGGGTTCGTGAAGGGCCGATCTTGTCTCCTGAACCTGATTGACTTCTTCTAATCAGTCTCCAGAGCCATGGACAATGGTAAGCTGGTCCACACAGCCTATCTAGACCTTGCCAAGGCCTTTGACACCATCCCCCACTCTGGAATAATAGATAAACTTACTAATCTGGGCATTAATCCCTACGTCACCCAATGGGTTGCTAACTGGCTTACTGATAGAACCCACACTGTAAAAGTAGCTGACTCCAAATCCAGCTCCAATCAAGTGACAAGTGGAGTACCTCAGGGTTCAGTCCTGGGACCGCTCTTGTTTGGCATCTACTTCTCTGAAGTACAGGCCAACACTAAGGGACTCTGGATAACAAAGTTCGCAGATAACTGCAAACTGGGAGCCATTATTGAATCCCCAAATGATGTGGATACTCTACAAAAGGGCCTTACAGAAACAGATGCTTGGTTCTAGAGCCATGGGCTCAAGCTCAATGCCAAGAAATGTATAGTTATCCCCTTTGGGAAAAAAACATGTATCCGTGAATTACCATATAGGTGGCAGTACACTAAACACCGAAAGTTTGATAAGAGACTTAGGGACACAGGTGGACAGTGGTCTCACCTTCAGTAACCACATCACCACAACAGTCAGGAAATCCCTCTATGTGGCACACCTCATCATTAAGGGCTTTTCATCCAGAAAAAAGGAGGTCATTGTCCCACTGTACTCATCCCTCATTAGACCCATTATAGAATACAACACCCCGTTTGGTATGTACCTCTGAAGACATCTGCAGCAACTGGAAAGGCCGCAGAAATACCTCACTAAAAGAATCACAGGCCTAAAGCAGATGCCCTACGCTGACCGCCGTAAAAAACTCCAGCTATACTCTGTCGCATATCGTCTAGTCAGAGGCGATCTTTGCTTAACATACAAGGCCATGTCAAACCCAGAGCTGTTGGACATGCTACACTTACAGAAATCCCAATCCCTCAGAGCCACACACTCCAGGGATCTAAACCTTGTCATCACAATAAACAAAACATGCTGGAGGGGATAGGTTCCTGACCCAGAGACTCCCCAGACTCTGGAATAGATTACCCATACATGTCAACCAGAGTGCCTCTTTGGTCCTCTTCAAAAGGAACCTTGACGATTGGATGGGAGAAAGGAAATTCACCCCGGGGATCACATCAGTCGCCCTGCTAGACAGGGGTCCAGGGAAGTAAATAGTGTGGGAAGAAATAGCCAGGGAATTGTTATGGCTAGGCTTGTATAGGCCCTAGGGCTGATAGCCTAGTACCAACCTATGAATGAATAAACCATAAAGCCCATAGTGTGTGGTAAATCTGAAGTACAACAAAGACTGCAGATAGCAGCAAAGGAAGATTAAATGGGAAGGTGTAATAGGTTACCTCTTTTAACTTTCGACCTTGCAAAAGCTTTTGATGTTAGTGATCATCTCCTCCCATTTTACTCCCTCCAAAGAATTTGAGTTAGCCGTAACACAGTCACCTGGTTCTAAGATTTCTTAACAACAGTTATTTCAAAGTTATAATTGGCTCATTCATGTCACCTTCAGCACTCCTTACCAAAGGTGCCCCACTGTTATTTTCAATCTTTATTAACAAACTATCCTCAGACCTCCATAACCTTACTATCACTCTTTATGTTGATGGCATGGTTATCGTTCGATCAAGTCCCTCACATTCGAGCATTCAAACCCAGCTTCAGTCTGACCTCCACTCAGTTAATTCAAGGCTAAACAGCCATTAGCTACTCTTAAAGCCTCCCAAAACAAAAATATATATTTGGGATGTCACAAAACCTGAAAAAAAACAAAAAAAATCTCACCAGTGCTGATCTCAATGGTACCCTAATAAAGACAACCATAACATACGTTTATGCCTGGACCAGTCAGTTAACGTCCATAACTATGTTAAAAATACAGGAATAAGACCAACTATTGTTTATTGTGGTCCTGAAAAATATCGCCCTTTTTCTACAGATCAGCAAAAGAATTCTGCTAGCTCAATTCAAATATAGACTTCCCATCATAGCCATAGACTGTTAAAAAAAACATCCACTGTACAGTCCATTGAAAACAAAATCTGCTGATTCTCTTCCAACTCCCTCTCAGGAACACTACTGCACAACCACCTCAAAGCCAAATGGCTCCTATCTGTCTACAGAGTTGAGCTACTCCAAGGGTCTCTTTTTGCATAGTGCTTGTTACAGGTGCTTTCCTGCTATTTGCTGCCAAACTGCATAATAAAACTAGCACTTAACAACCTCTGCAGCTTCTCCCAATAGACTCCATCACTCCAGACCTCCAAACCAAACTGCATGGTACTGACCACTCCATTCTTGCACCCAAACTTTGGCAATCCATCCGCTCTCACGTAAGAGAAATCTCCTCTTTCCCCACTTACAGGGCACAACTGAGGATACAACTTCATCAAAAATATGTAAGTGCTTTTTCACTGGCTACATCACAAACTCCTTCCTCACCATCACGCTTACTTCCACCCACTATTCTTACCCCTAAAATTAATCCAGATTTGTTTGTCTCCTCTATTAATGATATTTGCTTATTGTTTCAAATTTCTGCTGAACATTGTACCTTGTGTGATTACTCTGTGTTTGTGAATATGTTCTGTTTTATTTTTTTGGTGAATTTCCTCACCCAAGTTGTGCTTGCAAATGGTCAGCTGTGATTGTTGTACTACCCCAGTAAACAAACTTAAATAAATAAGCCCTTTGCTGGCAATAAACAAACAAATTGTGGAATACAAAGTAATAATTAAGTTTGCTTTCTGAAGCACTGGGATCCAGACGCTGAATCCTGTAGAAGAGTATCACGTGCAAAGAGCCCTCAGTACAGAACTGCAAAATATATTCTAAGGCAATGCTGCAGGTAGACGTTAGCAGGTGATAGAGTAAGTCAGATGTGGAGTACTATTGAATGTAACCGTCCTCCAGGACTTAAACACCAGATAACTAAGCAGTACAGATCAGAGAACATTAGGCTGCAGGAGTCACACACAGAGAGCTGAAGGGGTTGTAGGTAAGAGTACTGAGACTAGAATAAACTGAGGAGATTATCCATGCACAAACCTACATGTAGTGAGGCTACATTTGAGAAGCTTTTCTTGAAATGTAATATGGGTAGAGATAAATGTGATGATGGGGCATAGGTTGTTCTAAAAGGAAGGCTTGAGTTTGGAAGTAACACACCCACCTATAGCCAGATTACCAACAGAGGGCTTTCAGAAAATTGTAACACCCTGTGTGTGAAATTATTAGTAAAATCTATAAAATTATTGGTGACATCTCCTGTCTGTATTCCCTTGCTAACTCAGTATTGTTATTGAGGCCAAGGGTGGTAAAAGGTGCGGCGTACTCCATATAAGGAATGCATGCATTTTTACTGGATGCAATGCTAGCTTCATCCATGTGAACTATTCTTATTCTGTAGGCTAGCTTTAGCTGACTGATGACTTTATGGAAAGTGAGAGACTGAACCAGGAGCAGCCTTCTTTGTCATTAGTCCAGTGAGATTATTGGAGATAAGAAGATGAATACTATATAGTCTCTATGTCACTGTTGCTATTTAGTCCTGTATTCTAGAACCAGTTGAACATCTCTGCAAAATCAGAATTTATCAGGTTTCATATACCTCCAGCCAATGTAACTGCATAATAGAATAGAATAGAAGTATGTACATAGATGGTGATTCGCAATCTGCAGAGATCACACATGAGGTCTAATATAAAAAGTAAGTACAATAGAAAGCCTAAGATGGAGCCTGTGTGGAATTCTCATTTTTGTAGACCAAGATCTAAGAAGAAATTCGCAGTTTTGACTCTAGTAGTCCTGTTATTAACTTCAGTTGAAAAACGAGTTAGTGGGATACCAGCAACATCGACTTTATTCAGATGCTGACTAGGAAGACAGTGAGCAACTGAACTGAAGACTCAAAAGGTCTACAAATAGATGCATCTTTTCAAAGGAAATAGCGAGAAGGGCAGTGAAGGCATTGTGGCCTTCTCTAAATCTAAATGATGCTTCAAGAAGTAGCCCAAGGTTTGTGACTCACCTGAATATTACTCCTTCAAGATGATTATCGAGAGTAGACAAGGCTGGATGGACAGTTCAGGGTAGGGTATTGCACTGACAAGTTTCCAAACAGATTGCTTTCTTTCTTGCATTAGAGGCAAGATAAGTTCAGGTGGAAAGGGTTGTATATAAAGTATTATAGGTATTTTAAGAAAAGAAGGATGTAGAGTTTTGGAGCATTAGTGTCTCTATCCAGGAGTTGCTGAAAGAGTGGCAGCATAATCTTGCTAAAATTAAAGTACAACTTGGGGGTAAATGCATCCTAATTATCCGACAGACTGATCACCCTGTCCAGTTAATTAAAGACTGAATGCATATTTGTCTTCTGGAGAGAAACAGAAAGTATTGAAGGAGCTAGATATATTACATTTTGAAGATGGAATATTCTCTACATTCACAAGTAACGTAACATGCATTTTAAGTAGCTATTTTTTCTCATAATTCTTATCTGTAGTCTGATGTTTCCTTGTTTCCTTATATTTTTGTAACAGTTGAATTTAAACCTGAATATAGACACTACTCGTATACGGCCCAGTGTTACATTAGTGACACTTGTAGAAGCTGTGTTGAGAACCTAAGTGCAACTGTGGTATAAATTATTAAGAGCTGACGTGCTGGCAGGCCCATGTTTTTTTTTGTTTTTTTGCATGTATATGTGTGTGTTTCTGTGTATATTATATATGATATTCATCATTCTCTGTACTCCTGTACTCTGAAAGGCGGAAGGTGATGGTTACTGCACATTGCTGTCAGACTAATGCATAATGACATGAATGTGCATGATATAAACAGACAAATGGCACTGCAGCACACACAATATATGGCCCTGTGTGATGTGTATTGTATGTGCTATGCTTTATGAGGCAGAAGGTAGGAAGAAACAGTGATATAGCAAAACAAACAAACAAAAAAAAGAAAACAATATCACAGGCTTCTGGAAGTGTTATTACATGAGGTTTCAAGATCCACAACTGCATGTGATCTAAGGTGAGACCATTCCTGGCTCTTCCATGAGGCTCATCATTGAATGAGCTCATGTAGCTGTTACAGTCCGGGGGGGGGGTGTCATAGTAACTGGGTCTGTAAAAAATGTTCAAGAAAAAAATTTGCAGTGCAGCTCATTAACCTTTCCTTTAAAACACTAAGTACTTGTTCTCCTATCTTCTGCGATACGTCTGAAAAATTTAACCAAGATCTTCTTAGCATAAGAATGAACTGTGAAACATGGTTATACATTAAACACATTTTTGCACGGGGTAAACCCCCCCCCCCTTCAACTCTCTGATGTGTGAGCTGTATCCCCATAACCCTCACTACTCACGTATAGTACTCTAACTCTGAGATTGCTGTCCCTCTGAGAATAGAGAATGCACTGAAATACAGCAGTTACAGAGCTAGTCTCTGTTTCTGTAATAATAATTAAATTATCAGATCATTGCAGTTTTGCTCCTCAGACATACAATGGAAAACCCATTGTATTGGGTTCTATGGCTACATCTGAGCTGTAAAAATGCAGATGTGAATTCAAAAGCAGTATCTAAAACGGCAAAAAAACACATTGCTAATCTTGATTTTTTTTTTTGTATTTGGTTCAGAATAACTTTGCTTTCGCAAGTATGACCTTACTGTATTTTTTGGCCTTTTACTCTACATCTTAGACATTTCTACTTGTCCACCATGAATTCATTAATTTCCACCTGCAGGGTTGGTAGGACCCTGCTGCATCCCTTGTAATAGGTGAACCCTCCTGTAACAGGGAATGATGGCCTTATTGCAAATCCTGAATGAGGTCACTGCCTTCTCATTTCTAAGGGTGAGGCTTGGGAGACAGGCATCATATAAGCAAGTGGGAGGGATTTTATTAGATGTACAAGAGGGAGAACTTAACTGAGATGGAACATGTATGACATCTTGAGTAATGTATTACTGCCACACTGACACTTGCTCAGCCCCCCCCCCCCCCCACACACACACACACACACACACTACTGAATGGTCAGCAGCCTCCTGCATCCTGGTTACACTTGCAGGTCTCCACTGGGGGAGTATTCATTTATAAGGAGAAACCTACAACCCTTCACTTGGGATTGATGAGCTGATATAAATTGCTCACTCCCAGCCCCTGATCCATATCTGCCAATGTCTGAGCCTCTAATAAAATTTGGGTAATCTGGGTCGTAATGTAGTCTCAGTGCTGAGTTTTCTGTTTGAATGTAAAGTTTTGCCTACAAAGAGCACAATTTTTACATAAAAGGTAACAGAAATGTTGTTACTTCTCTTTCTCTCTGTTTCATTACCTCCTACACAGTGTCATTCAGCTGCTGTGTTGCAGTTTTGTTAAGCTCTTGCAAAAGCTATTATCACACTTTTCTGCCTCTTTGTAAGGCACGGATCTATGTGTACAATCTAGTTCTCCAGTTTAAAAGAAAATCATCTCATTGTCAAAGCATTGCAACAAGTATAATTATGAATAGGCAACATCATTTTTTACTTTCAAACAGTATTGTTAAGTAAGAGTTAACTGGATTTTTAACATGAAAAAAAAAACATCCAAACCAAGTTAAAAGCACTTACTTTGATAACACTTAAATTCTGTGCATATGACTGTCCTCTCCACAAAGGTTCAGAGATGTCATAGCTGGGGCCTAAAAGGACCTAATAGCACCTGTCTCAGAATGCTGTATTGGTTTTGTTATTAAATGCTGTTGATACTTCCTTTAAAAATACCAGTGCATGGTGCTGCTATCCTTAGCTCATGGCTCAAGAACATGAAATGAAGAAAATGTACTGATGGTGTTTTCATTAGCCTGAGAAAGTAATATTCCTGGTGAGTGGCCACAAAGTATTGTACAAGAATGGCTTCTTAGCTTTAAAAATCAAGTTGAAGCTCTTTTGGTCAATCTTCTGACTTCATGGGCTGTGATTTTCTGCTGTATATTCTATGGTGTCACATACATGTCAGTGTTTGTTTCTATCATAAATCCAAGTAAGTAACCTTTATCTTGCTGGGACTATTCCTCACGGTAGCCAGACTATTTACTTCTGTGTTTCCATTACACTCTGATGCAGCAGCATGGAATACAAGCAATAACTAGGCATCTCATGCTGCAGTGGCCTGTTAAACTGTGCTGTAAGAGCTGAATGCAAAATACTAGAAAGATAACATCATTCTGTTACCTGTGTGACCTTTCTGCACAAGGCAGACACTCCTGAGTGAAAGTATTTGATGTTGTTCAGCAGAACCTGTACATCACAGAATCTCGGTCTTAAAATGACATTTAACACAAGTAGTAACAATTCTAATCAAACTTCTACTGTAATGCTAAGTCTGAAGTTCAAGTCTTGAATGCTCTGATCTATGAATTACCCCTGTTGTATGCAGCATATAAATTAAATAATAGTAATAATTTGATACGTCTGTCCCTACCCAAAATGACAATTAATTTAATTATATTTATTGTATGAATATGTGATATGTGACACAGTAAGTATCTAGGGACTCCATCTGCCATTGGGGCTTAGAATCTACCCTACATCATTGTCCTCTACTGGGGCATCACAGTGCTGACAAGGGAGGAACTATGATGTCACAGAAGTGCTCTCTAATCACAGGAAGGGAGAAAACAACACAACTACCCACCACTTATACTGCTCCTGAGCAAAAAATATAATTGTTCTGTGCAATGGCATTTTTAATGTAGCAATGGAAGAAGACATGTAGGAAGCAGTATGATGGGTGAGATATGTAAACCAAACTGGATCTCAAAAATGACAGCACTTGAAAGTACACCCCCATATGCCAATGACACTGCCTTTTTTGCAATCAAAGCTGCTGCAGGGATCCAGCAGAAAACTCCTGTGGTACAGTAATATTCCGCAGGCATGGGTGCAAGCTTGTCAGCAACACTGGGGGACTGTTTAAAACAAAGTTTCTGACATATAGCGATACCTGAGCTGGATAACCTTATAATAAACAGTGATTCCACATTACTAATAACAATACTGGAGGCTGAGGTGTAGGCTTGCTTCTATCATGGGATTATGTTTATATTCAGCATGTGCTCCTGATGGTGGGATTGCCAAATGTCAGGAAGCTCTCCTAAATGTGTATGCAAGTACAAAACACTAAATCTGAAGTAGTTACTTCATTTGTTCTGCAACCTGTAGGTATCGGATCCGACTTCGGATCCGAGCTGGTAGCTTACCAAGCTCCAAGATCCGAGCTCCTAGCTCCTCCCCCCTACTCATAATCCCCTGCTATCAACCACATTACCTCAGATCGTTTTTTGCCGCGGCTGAAGAAGCTTTACTTTTGAAGAGCTCCTGGCTGGGTGAGATCGTTTCTATCTTTTTCACCAAAAATTTTCAAAATCATGTGTGTGTGGTAGTAAAACCTTCTACCCCCTTGTTATTGTTAGTTTTTCAAATTTTTACTGGTACAGTAATTAGTTTTCTTGTCACTCCCCCTCCCCCCTTAGCGTTTGTGTGTGTGTGTGAGTGCTTTAACATGGCAGAAGGGCCTAAGGCCATTTTTTCCAAATGTACTGAGTGTGGCCACAAGCTTTCCCCAGTTGATGGCCACACTCAGTGCGTTTTGTACCTGGGGGCAGCCCATCTCTCAGAGGCCTGCCAGATCTGTGCGGCCTTTAACCCCCGGGCACTTCAGGATACGAAGAACAAGCTGATCCTGGTGGGAAAGATCCCCCAGGAGTCAGCTTCTTCTTCCTCTCCTGTTCGGGCTCCGGCTACCTTAGTGGCCTCGGCACCCTCTGTTCCCTCAGCTCAGCCCGGAACTCAACCTCCCACTTCGGGTTTGAGCTCCGGGGAAACTAGTGCCTCCTCAACTAAGGAGAAGAGGCACAAGGATAAGGAGGGACATAGATCCCATAAAAGGCGGGTCGAGTCTCACCCCTTGGCTCCGCCAACTAAAATAACTAAATCTCCTTCGGGGGTCTCCGGATCTTTCTCCTCTCCGCTCCGTTCGCCTAGCTTCTCACCGGAGCCGGAGGAGGAAGATCGGTCTCCCTCGAGGTTGTCGAGGCGGCCCTCCTGGCCCGCGTCGACTACCTCTTCCAGGTCAACAAAAAGCATCTCCGAAGCGGATATGGATCGGATGATGCATCGGTTCTTACAGACCCAAATGCAGATGGGGGTGCTCTTGCCTCCCCCCCCCTCTGGGGGAAGCTCGGTCCCCATGTTTGCCCCGATCACTCCTTCTCCGACTCGTTTTCGGATCTCGTAGTCATCGGATCCGTGCCCATTTGGACCCAGGGAATTGTCTGCGCCCATAGCGCTGGTCTCTTCGCCGACTATGCCCTCGAGCTTGTCGGATCCGAGCTCTCGGGGCCGAGGGCTGAGCATCGGATCCAAGGGAGTTGTTGTATCTTCGGAGCTGTTGGCTTCAGAGCGCACCTCTCTCTCGGCACCGACTGATTCGGCTCCAACCCTGATCCCTTCCTCGGAGCCGAGGAGATTGCTCTCAGAGGCTGGTGAGGGAGATTCTCCTTCGGCTTTTGAGGTAGTGGAGAGGGTACTGTCGAGATCCTCCAGATCCCCGGTTCGGGCTGTGAATCCACCCGTACCCCCACTGTATGAGGGTCTGTCTTCCATCATCCGACCATCGGGACAGCCTGCCCAAGCCCACCAGCTAGTTCCTGTTGAGGAACAACAACCCGTGGACGAGCCCTCTTCGGATAGCCCCACCGAGGAGGTTCCTCGGAAACGTCGGTGTAAAAGGAGGCACCTGGACTCCCCCGAGTCCGTTACTACTGACACGGACATAGATGATAGGGAGGGTTCCCCAAGGTCACCCCCTGAAGATGTCTCCTTTGGAGACATCATGGAAATGTTGCGTATTAGAGGGGGGTGGTCTGCCCAAAAACCTTCCCTTGATGAATCCGTGTTCCTGAAGGCATTTGAGGCAGGCCCATCTACTTCCTGGGTGTCCCCTCCAGCCGACCCCCTGGTGGACTTAATTACAACCAGGGTGTGGAAGGAGCCCGACACCGTGGAGCCAATACCTAGGCATCCCGACAAAATGCTGAGCCCCCCCACAGATAGGCAATCGTGGGCCAAAGGATCCCCTGTTGATGCCATGTTGGTGGCGGCGGCCACCAAGAAAGAACTCGCTCAGGAGAGTTCTCTGGTCCACCCGCCAGATAAAGAATCTCGAGCGTTGGACCGGATTGGGAAGCGGATGTTTGCTTCAGTGACCTTTTCTATAAGGGAGCTGAACTATATGGCACATACCATCAGGCTACAGGGGACTTGATCAAGGAATACGCTGCAGCCCCCCCAGAGTCCATGTCGGTCGGAGACAGGAATGTGTTTATGACACGAATGGCCACTCTAAAATCCATCTCCAATACGTCTATGCGACTCCTCTCTCATGCTTCGGAGGGAGCCGCTAGAGCCAGCGGAGCAGTGATCGTCTTATGACGTCATGCCTGGCTCCATCTTTGCGACTTCACGGATCCCTTCAAGGCGTCCTTCGCGAATGCCCCCTTTGACGGTTCTGCTCTTTTTGGCAAGACCGTTCGCGATATGCTGGTCCAAAGTGAGAAGGGTGGGAAGATGCTGTCTGCCGTCGGAGTCCGCTTCTCTAGCCCCCAAAGATCCTTCTCCAGGAATCAGAGGGGACAGAAGAAGCTGTGGTTCCGCAAGTCTCAGCAATCCCATCCAGCTGCGGACCACTCATCCTCTAGAAGCAGAGGAGGACAAGGTGGACGCCTGCCCAGAGGCAGAGGGGGGCCGCATAATTTCAGGTCTAGAGAACCTTTCTCGGACAGACCCGCGCAACAGCCCTGAGGGCTTGCCCGGCTGTCCCTCTCTGGAGGCAGTCGGGGGGCGGTTGACGGAGCACCTGTCAAACTGGGAGTCCCTTACAATGGATCGATGGGTGCTCCGTATCATTTCCAGAGGTTACTTCATTCCTTTCCTAAATCTTCCCCCCAAAACCAGACACCTCCCCAATGTACCACCCGATCAGAAGGAGGCGGCGGCTTTAGAGATTTTAAAGCTGCTAAGAAAAAGAGCCATCCAGCCCGTCCCCCCAGATCAGTCCGGATTGGGTTATTACTCAAAGTTCTTTTTGGTGCCAAAGAAAACGGGGGACCTCAGACCCATCTTAGACATTTCCGCTCTGAACCTGTTTATTCCCAAGGAAAAGTTCTGGATGGTCACTCTTCAATCTATCCTCCCCCTTCTGCGGGAGAACGACTGGATGTGTTCCATAGACCTCAAGGATGCGTACTACCACATTTTAATGGACAGACGATCCAGGAGGTTTCTCCGCTTCCGGCTTGGAGCCAGTCATTATCAATTCAGGGTTCTTCCATTCGGCCTCACTTCAGCTCCCAGAGTGTTCACCAAAGTCATGGCGGTGGTTGCTGCCCACCTGAGACTTCAGGGCATTCGGGTCTTCCCGTACCTAGACGACTGGCTCCTTACCGCGACCAACAGGCATCAGCTCTCGGTAGCGAGTGATTACGCACTGACTCTAGCCCACAACCTAGGCATTTCAGTAAACCTGCAGAAGTCCTGCCTGTGCCCCACTCAAGCCCTGGAATTCATAGGGGCCAGGTTGGATACCTGAATCTCTCGAGCTACCCTAACATCAGTCAGACTAAACAGCTTGTTTTATCAGGTATTAGCCCTTCTCCGGAATCCTTCTCCTCCAGCGGAGTTAGTCCTAAGGGCACTAGGGTCTATGGCAGCCGCGATCGGTCTTTCCCTCCATGTCCGCCTGCAAATGCGAATATTGCAATGGACCCTTCAAGTCCAATGGTCAGTCTTGCTCCACCCATTGAACACACCCATACCGCTGAGCAGAGTTTGCAGGGACTCCATTCTTTGGTGGTTGCATGCGTGGGAACTCAGAGAAGGGAGGCCTTTTGTGATCCCCCCGGTCGAAGCCACGTTGACCACGGACGCTTCTCGCCTCGGGTGGGGGGGTCATTGTTCAGGCAGATCCGTTCACTGCACGTGGACTCCCCTAGAGACCGCATTGCATATCAGTGTCCTAGAGATGAGGGCGGTGCTTTTGGCATTGCAAGCTCTCCACGACCTTCTTCCCCTGGGGACTATTGCGATCCAGACAGACAACATGTCTGTAGTCTGGTACATAAACAAACAGGGAGGAACCAGATCCTACCCCGTGTCGAGAGGCCATGAGAGTTTGGGAATGGGCGATCTCCACCAACCGCTTTCTGGTAGCAACGCACATCCCGGGACGATCCAACATATTAGCGGACAAGCTAAGTCGGGTGCTCCTCACTCCGTACGAGTGGTCCCTGAATCCATCTGTTGCAAAACAGATCTTCCACAAATGGGGTCAGCCTTGCTGCGATCTTTTTGCTTCTCCTTTAAACACAAAATGCAGCGAGTACTTCGCAATAATTCCCCCCAGAGGCGCTCTGATACATGCTTGGCCTCCCGGGCTCCTTTTTGCTTATCCTCCCCTTCCTCTCATGATGAAGTTCATTCAGAAAGCCTGTCAGCTGGGGAGCAGAGTTATCCTCATAGCCCCATTCTGGCCTCGGCAGATCTGGTTCCCCTTTCTGCAGTCTCACAGTGTGGCTCCTCTGTGGATTCTGGATTCCAGTCCAGAACTGATTTCTCATCCCGCGGATTGCCCAACCTGGTCAACCTCAAGCTTGCGGCTTGGCTGATCCAGTTCCATTAATGGCTAGGACTCCCGTTATCTCATCTCCCGTTAAGGCCATTCTGGTTGCGGCTCATAAGCCATCTACCAGAAAACTTTACAACAGTAAGTGGAAACATTTTTCCATTTGGGCCGAAGATAAGGGCTTGGACCCATTTACTGCCCCTATCCTGACCATCCTAGACTTCCTCTCATTAATCTTTCAACAGGGAGCAAGCGCTTCTACGGTTAAGGTACAATTGGCGGCCATCTCCCATTTTCATGTGGGTGATGGCATAGGTTCCTTAGCATCTACAAAGTTGTGCAAAATCTTCTTACGAGGCATCTTCCTTTTAAATCCACCGATAAAGTCTGTGGTTCCCCCATGGGACCTCACTCTAGTCTTGCAGGCCTTAATGAGTCCACCTTTCGAACCTGTGGCCTCAATTCCGTTGAAGTTCTTGTCATGGAAAACAGCCTTCTTAGTGGCTATTACTTCGGCCAAAAGGGTTTCAGAATTACAAGCCTTGTGTATGAAGCCTCCTTACCTTATCTTTCACAAAGATAGAGTGTCCCTCAGGACTAACCCATCTTTCTTGCCTAAGGTTGCTTCCGAAGCAAATATAAATCAATCAATAAATCTACCAGTGTTTTTTCCCACATTTCAGAACAAGGGAGAATACACATTACACAAATTGGATGTACACAGACAGCTGCGTTTCTACTTGCATAGGACTAGAGAGTTAAGCATAGGACTAGAGAGTTAAGCAAGTCAGACCAGTTATTTGTCTCGTATGCAAAATCAGCCATGGGTAAAGCCATTTCCAAAGTCACTGTGGCAAATTGGATTTGTCAGTGTATTATTCAGGGGTATATATCGTTTGGCAAACCAGCCCCGGTTAATATCCGTGCTCATTCTACAAGATCTGTAGCTACTTCAACAGCCTTCTGGTCTAGGGTTCCAGTAGACGACATATGTTCAGCAGCTACTTGGTCCTCTTCTCATACGTTCATTTCTCATTATAAATTAGATGTGATTTCGAGAAGTAGGGCTTCTTTTGGCTCCGCGGTGCTTCGGAATATCCTTCCGTAAGGACCACCCATGTTCTTATAAGTAGCTGGAGACTCTTTCCCACAGGTTGCAGAGCAAATGAAGTAACTACTTCAAATAAAGAAGTTATGTACTCACCATAACGTTCCATCTGAGTAGGTACTTCATTTGTCTGCAACCGACCCCCCCCCTGCCATTCCCCGAACCTTTCGGGATTTTCTGATCACCTTTGCAGTTGATATTTCATGTTTACAGGTTGGTAAGGCAAAAAAAATAAATAAATAAACGATCTGAGGTAATGTGGTTGGTAGCAGGGGATTATGGGTAGGGGGGAGGAGCTCGGATCTTGGAGCTTGGTAAGCTGCCGGCTCGGATCCAAAGTCGGATCTGATACCCACAGGTTGCAGACAAATGAAGTACCTACTCAGATGGAACTTTATGGTGAGTACATAACTTCTTTATAGAACTTGTCATGATGTGGACTGTTTGAGAGGGACAGAATGGCCTGTCTGTGAACTTTATCGTTTTGAACTTTAATCTGCTGGTATTTCAAAGATGATTTGCTTAGGGGAAGTCAGACATTGAAGTCCTTTTGCAGTAGTTTTAAGACTAAGGTGTTTGCATTTTCCAGATGAGTTCATGTGAAAAAATAGCATACAGAAAATAATCAGTATGTCTTACCAATAAGCTGCACCAAAGGAAGTTATAGTATCATTAAATTCAGTAAATAGATTCAAGCACCATGAAATGTTTTTTTTGTCTTACTTTGGTGTGACAACATTGTTTTCCTGTCTTACTAAACTTTTCCTCTCTTACTAAACTTTAAATGTGTCTATCTAGCTATATGTCTGTATATACCTACATGTCTGTCTAGCTATCTATATTGTATATGTGTGAACCTCGTGTTCCAAACACAAAATATTTTTTCTATATGATTAGGAAATATTTTTATGACAGCTTTATCACTTGTCATGAAACATATTCACTAACTTTATAGTGCAAGATATTTAATGGATCTAACAGAAGAACCCAGTGTATTCCTTCAGCTACTTTATCTGTATTTTTCCACAATTTTAAGTTTCCCCATTCATTCTGGCTGGACTGCATCTATGTGCCTTTTCCTTTGAGAATTAACAATCACCATATTATTAGATATGCTTTGTGAAAGACTTTACTGGAAGCATTCAATTTCCCAATATTAGGATACCCGAGGTCATTTATGAGGGGTATTTTAAGGTGATTATTTTAATCATGTGTTTTTTTTTTCTTTCTTTGCTTTCCTGAGAGTGTTGCTTGGGGAAACGTAAGGATTTGCTTTTTTTTTTTTTTTTAATTCATTTTACATTTTGAAGTATGTAACTCATGACTACAAGTAGCAATAAGATTGATAGCAACTGTCTTTTGACCACCATGTTGCTTCTGTTGTACGGAAAGCTTCCTACATGGCCCACCTCATAAGTAAGGGTATCTCATCCAGGCACAAGGAGGTCGTAACATCCCTGTATTCTTCTTCCCTTATAAGGCCCATTATTGAGTACAGTGCCCCATTTGGCATGTACCTTGCAAAGCCCATGCAGCAGCTGGAGAGACCACAGAGGTTGCTCACCAGGAGAATCCAGGGCCTCAAAAATCTACCATACACAGGCTAAAAGCCCTGTCCCTCTACTCTGTTTCGTACAGACTCCTCAGAGGTGACCTCTGTCTGACGTACAAGGTGATCTTGGACCCCGACTTGATGGGACTGCTGCATATCCATAAGTCAAGCTCCACTCGAGTAACCTGCACACGAGGCCTCAAACTGGTCTGTGACATCAATAGGACTTGTTGGCTGGACAGATTTGTGTCCCAGAGACTCCCCCATCTATGGAATAGACTCCCTGTCCACATCAAGCAGAGTACCTCTTTATCCCTATTTATGCGCAACCTGGATAACTGGATGGGAAATAGAAAATACATCCCTGGGATTCCATCTGTGTCCCTGCTGGACAGGGGTATTGGGTGCTGATTTGTCTATGCATGGGCTAAACTCTTGACTAGGCTGATAAGGGCCTCAGAGCCAATACCCTAGGAGCTTCCTATGATAAGGGAATGCTAAGTGGGAAGGTGAAATACATTATCCCTTGAAAGTCCATCGGCAGTATAAAGCAAACAAAATGTATATAAAGTAGTAATTAATTTTCCCTGTCGAAGCACTGGGAGCCAGATACTGAGTCTTCTAGTAAAATATGCCAGGCAAAGAGCCCTGTAAATAATACAGAACTGCAAAACATTGCGTAAGGTTAAGGAGGTGCTGATGGTGACAGTTCACAGGTGACAGGGTAAATCAGGATGGCACGGTGGTTACTGTGAAAATCGACACCCATGCAAGACTTAAACACAAGCTAAATAAGTGTGCACTAGCGACTGGCCAGCAGTTCATAGGTATTTACTAGGTTATTGATCCACAAGGACTTTAAGAAGCCTAGCCTTGATTCCCATGAAAGTTTTTAGGCCTTATATTTTTTTGCATGAATAACTCAAATGTGGGCAGAACAAGGACATGCTGTGAGGTTTACTTGTTGCCCCTTTCCATGATGGACATAGATCCTAAACTGGAATTAACCTTAACAGCTTCCCATCCAGTCATCCAAAATATATTTGAATAAAGAAAGATAAATACTTTGGTTTATGTGGTGTGGAAGACTGTTCCACAGAAGCAGTATTCTCTGTGATACACACTTGTCCTCCAAAATGTCCTGTTTATGTTTCTTAGGCGATTGAGATCCCTTAATCAGGTGTTTACTCTACCATCGGACTTGCAAATGTGTAATAGGGCTAACATGATAGGGTCTGTTGAGGTTTTGTATGTGACACAGAGATCACCTTTTAGTAGCCTAGATGGTACCAAGAAGAGGGACAAAGTTTTGAGATGATCTGAATAGTTGCTATGATTTAGACCTTATTTTATTTAGTGAGACGTCATTATAGTTGTTACATTTGTGACAAGTGTTTGAATAGGTACATACAAAAGGGGCTTTTTATTCAATGATTGGCCTAATGAGAACCAGGTAGAGTAGAATGATTACATATCTGGACCTGGACTCCATACCTTTAGATATAACCTGTGCAATAAAAAGGTCTTCCTTACAATAGTGGATATGTAAACCAAATGGCAGGGTTCGGAATATCCCAGATGAAAAAATCGGCACTATTACTGTATTAAAATCACCACGTACTTTTATTAACAAAAATAATAAAATGGTAAGCGCTTTCGTTTAAAACAGTGTTAAACTTCATCAGGCAATAAATATTACTTTATTCCCATTTAAATAATGCATCTTTCATTCTGATTGGATCACGTCATTTAACATGTCACACAGTTGATCATTCATTTTATGTGTATTTTAAAGCCATACTACCTTAAAAACTGATTTTACATATCCCCTTTACAATACATACTTATAACCTTAATGCTATTATTCCATTATTGTAAACTTTTTTTCACTACTTAATATTCCATTATCGATTATTTTATTTTATTTTATCCATTTGTAATGCTTTTAACGTGAGGATTGGGGCAGTTGAACTGCATTCATTCATACCAGGCCAGCTATCTGCGTGTAGCCTTACTTGCCATTGTAATTCTTTTAGTTCTAAAAACAACCCCATAGCCTTTATATCATCTATAGGTACACTGTCAATAATAGTATAACTAAATTGATGTCCTTCATTGTCCATTATATGTTCTGCTAAAGCATTGTTGGCATTGTGTTTCCTGATGGTGTACTCATGCTTATATATTCTCTGAGAGAACTTCCTGTCAGTTTTGGAGATGTAAAAGGCTGAGCATGACTTACATTTCCCAAGGTATGTATCTACTTTCGAACAACAAATTTCCGTTTTAATTTGATATTTCCTATTATTAATAATGAATTCTTCTCCTATCACTACTTTATGATACCAATTACATGTTCCACATCTCTTCATTCCTCGAGACATGTTGATAGGATTCTCATTTTGATACTTAAGTAGATCTTTCAGATTTTTTTCCTTTCAGATAAACAATTGATGGTCTATCACCTATTACATTCCTAATATAACCATCTTCATTCAAGATGGGCCAGTTTTTCTCAAAAATCCACCTTATTGACTTAAAATCTTCACTATATGTTAAAATTAATGCTTCAGAAAAATTCTTCTCATTTTCTATGAGTGGCAGTTGCATTAGTTGGCTTTCACCTTCAAAACTTATTATCACTGTGCAAACAATGCTTTAGCAAAACATATAATGGACAGTGAAGGACATCAGTTTAGTTATACTGTTATTGATAGTGTATCTATAGATGATAGAAAGGCTTGGGGGTTGCTTTTAGAACTAAAAGAATTACAATGGCAAGTAAGGCTGCAAGCAGATAGCTGGCCTGGTATAAATGAATGCAGTTCAATTGCCCCAATCCTCAAGTTAAAAGCATTAAAAAGGAATAAAATAAAATAATAGCTAATAATGGAATATTAAGTAGTGAAAAAAGTTTACAATAATGGAATAATAATAACGTTAAGGTTATAAGTATGTTTTGTAAAGGGGATTTGCAAGATCTGTTTTTAAGGTATTGTGGCTTTAAAATATGCAAAAAATGAATAATTAAGTGTGTGACATGTTAAATGCTATGATCCAATCAGAATGAAAGATTCATTATTTAAATGAGAATAAAGTAATGTTTACTGTCTGATGAAGTTTAACACTGTTTTAAATGAAAGCACTTACCATTTTATTATTCTTGTTAATAAAAGTACATGGGTATTTTAATACAGTAATAGTGCCGATTTTTTCATCTGGGGTAGTCCGAACCCTGCCATTTGGCTTATTTTATTCCATTTGTTTGTGCTTTCTGGATTGGAATAGTGGATATATTTTTATCAAAGGACAGTTCATTGCTGACATAGGTTCCCAGATCCTTAACTATGTGATCAACTATGAGGGTGTCAATGTGATAGATATAAGGGAAGCCATGCTTGCTGAAGTATACTATTGTATATTACTTTGCATTTAGTTTTAAGCCGTGGTTTTGACACTAGACATTTGCTTGGGAAAGGCCTTTTAGAAAATTTTGATGTCCACGGGGAGTTTATGATGGCACCAAGTTTACAGTCATCTGCAAACATGGACAAGTAAATCTTCTCATTTACTCTACCCTTTGTGAGATAAATGCCAAAGATTATTGATCCAAGGACTGACCCCTGGGCTATGCCACTAGTGACAAGTCATTTGTGGAGGAAGTGTCATCCACACTAATTTCCTGGGTTTTATTTGTTTGTCAATTTGCTGTCCAATGGGTTACAGATGGATTTACATTTAACTTGGAGAGTTTATCGATGATGTCTGAATGTGAGATGGTGTTGAATGCCTTTGTGAGGTCTACATATGTGGAGTACACTGATCTGGCCTCACCCATTGCTTCAGTAACCTTCTTAAAAGAAATTCACCAGTTTATGTAGGTAAGATCTGCCCTTAATAAATCTGCACTGGTTTGGGACAAGAATTTTTAGGTTGTTTATAGCCTTACTTATTAATTTCGGTACATACGTATTATCGCAACCACGTTGCAAAAGTGGTCCGACATAAACATACACCGGTTTCGGCAAATGCGTCCGTCAGTATAATCAATGTGTTTGACAGTTGATGGTGGTTGTGATTATACTGAGGAAAGCGTTTCTTGAAAACGTCTGAATTTAATCCTATTTAACTAGAAATTTATTTTCTTCTGCAATTCCGGTTTAAAAAAAGTGTAGCAGCCATTACTAATCAACACCTATTGAGACTGTAAGTCAGGGTACCCTTTAAACTGAAGAAACCCACATTCATACTATGCCTAGAGATGAGGGTGTTTCCACATATGTGCATCAGTCATCTGGAGTAGCATGTCAGTAAGCAATAGTTACTTACTGTGAAGGACCCATGAATAAGAAATATAACTGAAATACATCAAAAGTATGAAGTAAGTCACTTCTGAAATAAACTAAAAGGTTTACACTGCAAGTCAGAAAGCGATTTCACTTCAGTTATATATTTGCTGCATTTCAGGTGTGTAGCACTTTGTTTAAACTAGAATTACTCTACCCCATAAAAAGACGAAAGAAAGAGGGCATGAAATAAAAATTGCATTTTCTGACATGAAAGAAGCCCGTAACTGTAGTCGTAGTCATTATTTGCCAACCACACTGAGTAACTGTGGACCATGGAAGGAGTCAGTTATACAAACAACAGGCTGGCAAGAAAGCCTGGTTGCGATAATACGCAAGTACCTTAATTTCACACTAATCCTTTCCATAGCCTTACAGGTGATGCTAGTCAAGCTTATGGTTCTATAATTACCTAGGTGTATTTATGTTTCTCCTTTGTGTAAGGGAATTACTGTTGCTGTCCTCCATTCATTTAACATATGATGCCTGTTTGGATGCTGATATTGAATAGCCTCTGTAGGTGGTCTCACAAGTCCATCTTCAGTATGATGAGTAGGCAGTCCAATATGTTATCTGGCCCCATGGAAGTAGCCTTGTTAGCCATGGATAGTGCTTTTAGGACTTGTTCTCAGGAAATTTGAAGGGAAGGTATAGATGTGGGCATGTGATCAGGGAATACAGGAGAAAATATGTTTCTAAAATCTTGAACACTACTCTACTTTCTCTTAAACAAGACCAGTCTCTACAATCTTTCAGAGCACAACTAAGACTCATCCAACAAACTCCTGGCTCTTTCAATGCTTGTCTGAAGGGTAAATTGCATGTGAAATATTTTTCACAAATGAAACACCCCTAATAGTCTTTTAGCCTTTTTGCACTCTTTCACTCATCTTTTTTTCCCCATAGCCTCTCTTTCCCTCAGCTTCCCTTCACCTCCCTTTTCCAATCTGTCATGTTTCTTTCAACTCCCAGTAGCTCTACTCTGCTTGCACTGTTCTTCACTTTGCTGCACCTTAATCCTCCTGTCTACCACTCAGTTGCTTAACTCTTTTCTCACTTCTACATTTTCCCTCTAACTCCAATAGTATCCCAACTCAACAATGATGTTCTGTACCACAATCCAACCTTCAGGCATCTGTTTTTGACTTCCAGTTTAACATCCAATTATTGTATATACCTAACTGCAATATCCTTTATATTTTGTCTACCCTTATTGTGCGTACTGTGCACTATTGTTTTCCCCTGTTGTTATGATTGTAGTTTTCATGCTTCTGCAAAAGCTGCTATGCTATCTGTAAAACATGTCTATATCAATTGATGTACTTTTTTTTACATTTTACTTTAAAACCTTTGTATTTGAAGCTTCTTTCCCCTGGCCTCCTCTGAAAAGGGCTCTTAATACCCAGTCAGACTTTCCTGGTAAACGCAAACATTAACTACGTAGCTAATTAACTAACTACAGCAATATGGGTTTACCCCAATCTCTATAAGTAAGAAACAATGACTTTAAACCACTAAGCACACTGAAGGCAAAGGGGCCTGATAGAAGTCTGTGCAGAAGTCTTTAAGGACTGTGGGCAGAACTGGTAGGAACACCAAGCATTTTTTTGATAAATAACTGAATGAGGATAAGGTTCATGAAGACTTGAACAGGGCAGACATGATTCCACTTAACAAAAGCAGGACAAGACAG